>NC_084536.1:10187500-10487500 GCF_024500275.1 Phycodurus eques
CTCTACGTAGACACTCAGCCATTGTGCAGTCTCTTCTAAAGCCAGGTACACACATAATGGGGCCGATTTCCAGCATTTTCCCTCCCTTACGATCAAAGTGAGCAAAGGCCCTTGTATTGGATGTCTCTGAAAGATTATCCTGAGCAATAGATTTTTCTGTGGTCTGGGGTGACTTTAGAGTGATTTCCCTCCTCCAATTAAGTTCAGCACATTCATCTGTTGCAGCTAGCAGCTCTGCCTCCTCAAGCCAAAACCTAGTTGATATCATGCTCTAAATATCATTGTTGAGTAGTAAAGTCGGCCAGTCTGTACAGCCCGTAGTAAGAACACACTTTCTGGGGTCTCTCACATTTTGAAAATCGATGAATATGTTAAAAATCGGTATGTGTCTACCCCACTTTAGGTTACAATAGTCAACATTCATGAATGACTGTTCAAACATGACACAAACAACAATAAACATATAAAAACAAGATTTAGGTATTTCGAGCCCATGATGCCAAGATTATGGCACATGGGTCACTTCAGAGTTCAGTGCCTTCACATAGAAAATCAAAACCTGAGAGAATGTTACAAACAAAACAGCATGAATACTATATAGAACTAGTTATATAGACACATGTACCCCGACCCTTTGCAGCTACAGCTAGTGTAGTCCAACTCCTGATTGAAAAAAAAATATTTGATTAGAATGTTTGCCTCGATACGTTTCTCTATATAGCTGAAAAACCCTTTTACAAACTTTGGTTTTATGATACTTCTTTTAATCACTTTTCACTTACCCCGTTAAAAGGGGACAGTTAATGTTTTTGTTGAAAAAAAAATACATTGACCCATCCATTGCAAACAAATTGAAATATGGCAAATTATTAAATAAATAAATAAATAAATACATGAGAGTCACTGATATCAAAGTGTGAATACCTTAAAGGAGGCGCTCATTTCTTCTGGCTACTGAACCACAACTGCGCAAATATGATGTTTGCTTTTTTTTTTTTTTTTTTTTGATACATCACATAGCACACATCACATTGACTCATAACTTATACACTTTGTCTGAACCGCTTGTGTATGATTAAAAAAAAGACGTCTATCAAGGTCTTATGTGTGCCTCCTGATTTGATGGTTTGATGACACAGCCTGTTGAACTCATTCAGTTTCCATCCCTCCATCTTCTTATTTAACCAGTCTTCATGAAATGTGGGGAGGCTTAACAATAGAAAAAGTTATCTTAATGAGCGTGTCTGTCTGATGTATGGGAAGGGAAACATGAGAATGCATGAATGCAGAATATAGACTCTATGAGGCCCGCGACCCGAGTGAGGATAAGCGGTAAAGAAAATGGATGGATGGATGAGGGTATGCTTATTACAGTGATGTACGTAGCGCCCAAAATTCAAATGTCCAATCACTACTTTTAGCACATAAGGAGCGAGTTGATAGCAGGGGGACAAACAGTCAGTTTGAGAACCTCACTCAAAGCGTTCGTAGTTTCTTGTTTGCCTCACACGGGGCACCATATCCATTAAAAGCCTGTAGAGACACAAAGAGTGTAAAAGTGCTATATTTCTGTATATCACAACACCGTGCTTGGTTCTGTTTATTAGGTCAAACAAAGACAGACATCAAACGACTGTTAGTTTATTCCTTACTTGACCCCGTATGCCAAAATGATGAGTCCAATGAGAAATCCAATCAAGCCATCCAAGAACCAGACATCAGGGTGGTCCTTGAACACTTGGGCACTGATAAGAATGGTAAATCCCAGGAAACCACCAACCAGAGAGTTAAAGCCTGACAAAAAAAAGAATAGTCTATATTTATCTTCTATCTGTTTTGGAGGAGGAACTTTTATTGCTTCAACCATGTTTCATTTCTATAATTTCCAATTTGAATGTTTAACTTTTAATCATCTTTCAAATTAATTCTAAAGTTTTGTGCTGAATGTTTTGTTTTGTTTTGCCATTATAAAGCACTTTGAATTTGCCTAGTGTATGAAATGTGATATACAAATAAACTTGCCTTGCCTTCGGAATCAACCAATCCCATTCAAACTCATGTAAAATGGGAGTCAGCACATGCCAGCCACCATTCAAAGTGCCTCTGATTAACTTTAAATAAAGTTAAACTGTTCTAGTATGCTTCTTCTCTAATTTGCTTTCTGGCAGAGGCCTGAAGGAAATAGGAAATGGATGGATGCTTGGATACATAACAGAAATTAATGGGCTTTACACGATCAGGATTTTTGGGGCTGATCACCGATCAGTGAGTTTAAAAAAAAAAGACAACTGATCACCGATCCGATCACAAGATGGAGCAATGTGTCTATTTAAATTACTTGTACAGTATGTACTTGTGTACTGTATACTGAGTATCTTCAAAAATATTCTCTAGTCAGGTCGTGTATTCTAATCAGTCAGGTCAAACCAACATTACAACATGACAGAAATAACGGGTGCTAACCTACTGTAATTAATTTACTTTCTTGTAATTAAATTACTTCACACACATCGAAACTTTAGAGCATGATTCAACAGAATGCCGGCATCTTTGCGTCCAACCGTTAGTGCTAGGACTAGCTTGCTAGGCTACATAACGTTTTGTTGCCTGCTTGCGAGCCGTATCGTATTAAAAGTATGTGAACATACCTCAAGCAATCCTTGAACGAACGTCTTCTTCCGAGCACCGGTGACCACCACCAGCACACGTTTTTCCCCATTTTTGTCTTTGACCAACACAATACACGGCGCGATCCATTGTTGTTGTCGTGGCCGTGATAACGAGTGTATACGGTCGCGTTTGATTTGACAAAGCCCAGTGATCGTAAATGACATCAAGACAAGGCTAAAAATAAACTGGCTTTTGGATTCAAATATACTGTATACAGGCAGCACGGTGGACGACTGCCTCACAGTTCTGAGGACCGGGATTCGCCTGTGTGGAGTTTGCATGTTCTCCCCGTGCCGTGCATCCCAAAAACACGCATGTTAGGTTAATTGAAGACTCTATATTGCCTTTAGGTGTGAATGTGAGTGCGAATGGTTGTTTGTTTATATGTGCCCTGCGATCGGCTGGCAACCAGTTCAGGGTGTGCCCCGCCTCCTACCCAATGATAGCTGGGATAGGCTCCAGCTCCCGCGACTCTTGTGGGGATAAGCGGCTCAGATAATGGATGGATGGATATACTGTATACGATGGCACTGCAGAGTAAATGTCTTTTGCATAGCTGATCAATACGTCATTTATTCCAATATTCCCATTGAACTGCATGTGACCTACCATCTGTGATGAGTGCGCGGCTCGTGAGCACTTTGCCCAGCATGAACTTGGCAACAGCCAGCACAGTGCACACAAATCCACTCACGATGGACACACTGAAGAGGAAGTCATCCTAAAGGACAAATGATGAAGACCTGATTATTTATTCAATATAGGAGATCACATTTTAGTACAGAGAAAAGATACATCTGCACAATTGAAAGAGATACAGTTTAAAATGTGTTTCAAAAACTCTGCCTCTACCTGCTTCCGATTGAGGTTCATTTGAGCAGATTCCCTTGTAGTTTTTCAAAGTACGAGCCCTGAAGTTTTCCCAAAATGTCTGCTTCAAACCAAAATGGTCGACTTACTTCTTAATTTCAGGCATGGGTCCTTGAGACTTTTTCGTGCTTCATATTATTTTCAAAATATCTACCCAATTTGTCCCAGATTATCGCTCTACTAGTCACTTTAAACTGCATACACTCCTTGAAGTCTCGGCGCCCTTTGCACAATGGTCATTGTACCACACTATTGCTATATTAGTCATTCAAACTGCTCTAAGTGCTAGAGGACTCTTTTTGTACAATTGTCAAAAAAATATATAATAATAATTGGACCAGCATTACCAGATATCTAGCAACCCTTTATTGCTCAGTGACTGTTTTTCTCAATGTCTTTATGTCTCAAAACTATTCTCTGTCAATTGACTGTCTGTTGTCGTACTAGAGCGGCTCCAACTACCGGAGACAAATTCCTTGTGTGTTTTTTGGACATACTTAGCAAAATTAAGATGATTCTGATTCTGATTTTGTGATAATCGGCGAAACTGATTGCGGGAGGTAATTTATTTTAACGTATACATTTTCACCATTCGAAACACCAGTATGTGCTTTACCATGTGAGTATGTCGAATGAGATGTGAATGAATGAATGAATGAATATAACGGCACCCAATGATGCACTTGGGCCACGGCATGAGTCGCTCATCCCCCACTAATTCAAGAACTTCAGCCCGTTTGTTCGCATCAGTGGTTATCTGGTGCAATTGTGAGGTGCAGCTAACTGCTAGCTATGCCTACACTCCCAAACATTTTTTTCCTTATGATAGTCTTAGGTGGTGGCCGCTCAATAGTTCCTCGTTGTCGGCGAGAGTGTCATGCAGGGAAGGAAAGAAGAGCAATAAAGGGAGAATTTTAAAAAAAAGTCCACCTTGACAGCCAACTTGTTGACTGGGGCTTCTGGTTGGCATGGTCGCTTTAGAGCGCTTAATTGTCGACCATGAGTGCGTGCATGTCACGTAGGGAAGAAAAAAATGACAGGTCTGATGTGACAGTCAACAAGTGGACCGGAGTTTTGCACTGGCGTGGCTCTTCTTGTAGACCTCTCATAGAAAATAAAACAATGACATTGTATGGAAATACAGCGTCTGTAATAGCTTGTGTGGGTGTTTGTGTGTGCGTGTGTGTGTGCGTGTGTTTGTGTGTGTCTGTTTAACCCCTTCCGTCTCTTTCTCACACAGTTGCCTCATGACGCAAACAATCTCTGCTTTCTGTGTTTAATCAGGCACTGCATGTAGACAGCTCACAATGAGAGCAGCAGTGACGTGAATTAGAATTCCCAATATTCTGCACTCCCTCATTACGATTTAGCTGCTTGATACTTCAACGAAACACAATTGTAATCACAAATGGCCTCAAGAATGCATGAAAACTGTGAGGAACACATCAAATTAGCAAAAGGTCAAAGTCACACGATGAAACAGTCCAGATGTTCAGGAGAAAGATGACTGCTCACAGAAAACATCACATGTCACATTAGACCCTGTTTCCGACATCTTCACATCTAATTATCTGATTGCGGGATGCTGAGTTGGGCAGCATGGTGAAGTAGTGCTTAGTACGTCAGTTGAGGTAGTTGAATTTCTCCCACATTGGAAAAACATGCAAGTGAGGTTAAGTGAAGACTAAATTGTCCATAGGTGTGAATAGTTGCTTGTCTAGGTATATGTGTCCTGCGATTGACTGGCGATCAGTCCAGAGCGTACCCCACTTCAGCTTAGGTACATCGAGCGATATGGGCGAACACGACTGAAGCGCAAAAAATACAGAGGGTGACTCTTTGCCTCACACCGAGCGATTCAGCGCCACGCTTCTATTGGCCCTTTGTAAAGGGTTTTGAGGCACCATATACAATAAGCTGTATGTTATTATTGTTTTGTGAACCAGAAAAATATGGCACGATTGTCAAGGAAAGCCACAATGACAGGAAACAGGAGACAACAAAGGAGAGAGTGTGTATATTTTGAGAGGCTATTGGCAATGATCGATGTCCCCACTCTCCACACTTTGCTTTCTAGTCACAGGTGCATATTGGCCAATGACAGGCTAGGTCTCACGCTTAAAAAACCGCAAATGCTTTTCTTTTTGACTTCTAGCTTTTTTCTGTTTGTTCAAAAATATGTGTGATGTCTTACCACTTCTGGGGGCATCCTGGAAACCAGATTATGAATTGCCTTTCCAAGAATGCACAGGGAGCAGAGCACAAACACAATTCCCAGCACCACACAAGCTCTGTAGAGAGACAAGACAGAAGAGCGAGACACCAGACTTGAGAAAATGTGATCCGAATACGGCTGGATTCCTAGCTTTGATAACACAGTCTTTGATTAGTTGTGGTGTCTTTTAAAATATTTTCCTGGAAATAGACATGACACATACTAGCTAATGATGGTGGAAGAGCAGCAATGGCCTTAGGATGTTCACCATGTGAACAAACAAGACTTGGTTTCAAATTGTTTGACTCCATGGATAGATCCCAACAATCTGGTTGAATAGGTCTGAAGATGATAGAATAAATTGTACGATTCCAAAAGTGTAATGCAGACCACACTTCATTTTACACTCACATGTATTCTCGGTGTGCTGAATGCACAGCGGCCGCATTGCTGTAGCGCCAGAGTACAATGATTGATGAGAGAACATCCAAGGTGGCATCAAACTACACGCACAAGGTACGAGTCAAGGAGAGAAAGAAGGGAAGGAGACAATAATTAGATGGTTAGACCCGCAGCTTTTAACAACACACTCTCACACTCATTCTGTGCTGTATAAAAGTCAGTTAACTATGCCCAGACTGAATGGAGCATGGAAGGGAAATTCCTTACAACCATTAGAGACAATTTAACACATTTATGACAACGTGAACCATGGTCTTTGGTCTTTCATGGTTCAATTTCACTAGAACAAATGAAGTTTATGTGTTAAAAGACATTGAGGACCAAAGCTAATCAATTATCTGTTCCCTCACTTAAGTAGACTTCAAACATCCTCTGGAATAATCTGGTTTCTTTAATCTGGTTCACCCGTGTCTATTCAACATTTTTAAGCAACTGTTGAACAAAAATATATACGAATACATTTTGGTGATCCTCCCCTTATTTTCAGAGTTAGGTGAGTTGATTGCACTTTCTATTTTGTATTTGAAGAAATACATAATGTAATAGAGGGCTGGCGTTGGTGTTTAATTGCCACACAGAAGCTGTTTTGTTCTTGGTTTTCATTTGCAAGACCCTGTAAAGTGAAATCTTGTTTCTACATGATCTAATCCCCTGTTCAGACAACGGGGCCAGTAAAAATTGAGTTCCAAGACTCATTGATAAATCACAGAGACCAAAGTTATAACTAATTGATCAATGCAAATGGAGGGAACAATGACGGAAGCTGGAAACTCACGGCAAATCCGAAGGCCGATGCGCTGTGCCTCATGAACGATACAGCTGTGGAAACAGACACAGACAGACAAACAGACAGCAGTTAGTGTTAGTGAATTGATTTCCAGACCATCCATCCATCCATTTTCTTCACCGCTTCTCCTCACTCGGGCGTGCTGGAGCCTATCCCAGCTATCTTCGGGGAGGAGGCAGGGTATATCCTGAACTGGTTGCCAGCCAATCACAGGGCACATATAAACAAACAACCATTCGCGCTCACATTCACACCAACAGGCAATTTAGAGTCGTCAATTAACCTACCATGCATGTTTTTGCGATGTGGGAGGAAACTGGAGTGCCTGGAGAAAACCCACGCAAGCACGGGGAGAACATGTAAACTCCACACAGGCGGGGCCGGGGATTGAACCCGGGTCCTCAGAACTGTGAGGCAAACGCTCTAACCAGTCGTGCACCGTGTCGCCGATTTCCAGACGTGTTGTGCAATTTTTTATACATTTGCAACCAATTCTATTTCAATCCCATCAATGTGCAGAGATGGCATGGCACACCATCAGTCTGATGTTATCTAAAAATAACCTGTCTCTGACTCCATTGATGTGGGCTTGTTTGAGCCTAATTGGATCCAACCAGAATCTTCAACGTGTGACTCGCTACATTCCAACAATGAGCATTCAGAGCCGAGATTCGCTGACCATAAACTGTTATGGGCTTAGTCTAATTTCTGGTTTTCACCAGGTTGAACGTGCTGGCACACCTCGTGGAATATACTGCCTGCCTGGATGTGCCTCAGCTGTTGTTGACTGAAATAGGAAAAATACTGTCATTCTTAATCATTAAAAAAAAAAGTAGGAGCAAAAACATGAAGCCACTGCAGAAATATTGCTTCACATCTGTTGTTAAGTTCATTCATTAATTTTCCGTACCGCTTATCCTCACTAGGGTCGCGGGCATGCTGGAGCCTATCCCAGCTATCTTCGGGCGAGAGGCGGGGTACACCCTGAACCGGTCGACAGCCAATCGCAGGGCACATATAAACAAACAACCATTCGCACTCACATTAACACCTATGGCCAATTTAGAGTCTTCAATTAACCTACCATGCATGTTTTTGGGATATGGGAGGAAACCGGAGTACCCGGAGAAACCCCACGCAGGCACGGGCGGAACATGCAAACTCCACAGAGGCGGGTCTGGGATTTGAACCCCGGTCCTCAGAACTTAGAGGCAGATGTGCTAACCAGTCTCCCACGCCGCCCACGTTTATATTAATAAGTATATATTTTTTTACACTTCTGTCTTCCTCTTCTCCTCAGTTATCACATTCCCCATCCCCCACCCTCCCAATGAGTATCCTCATTGTATTTCTCTCACTTTCCTGTTTTTCCACTGTCCACAGCTCAGTTATCCTCTCTCACACCCTTCTCCACTTCAACCATTCTTGTTAGCACTCGTGCTTCACGCCCGACCTGAAGCTCTCACAGGAGGCAGAGAAGAATCGATCTGCTAGCAGACGACAAAGGAGATCAAGATTTATTTTATGGCCATAGGAAGGAGTGTTCCATCTCCATATAATAATAATAATAATAATAATAATAATTATTATTATTATTATTGTTATTATTATCCTTTTTCAAATTATCTATCCCATTTGAAATGAATGGAAATGCCATGCTTCCCCCCAAACAAACAATGTTTTTTAATACGAAAAGTAGTACTATAATATTGTACTGTACTTTACAAAAACATTTAGTAATGACATAATGAGAATCTAAAGAATTCAACAGTTCATGCTACATTTTTGTTGCTTCAATTCAATAGAAATTGCGCTGCTCCTTCTGGTGTGTGCGTCTTGGCCACCTGCAGGCAGTGCAAACATGTACACGTGGAGGCATTCAAAACTCCTCAGCAGGCCACAGTAAAATTAGTCGTACAGAGTATAAAGAACATATGCCTGTGAGTATTGTTATATTGTCTGTGTACATGTGTTGCGTCTCTGTTTGTGATAAAAAAAAAAATTGTTTCTTAAAGGATTATAACACAGCACATGGTATTTGTTAGCCAGTCTATGGCATTTTGCATTGTTAGTTAGCAGTAAGCTGAATGGTCTCATCTTTTATTTATTTATTTATTCATTTTTAACCTGTCCTTATCAGCTGCATGGCCATGCAGAATGGTGGATCTGTATGCGTCCCCCTTTTTAATTTAGTTGTTATTTTTGTTAATTATTCTGATTTTTATTGAAAATGCTGAAAAGGGTTTTAGGGACAGACAGGGACAGAACGAACAAGGGAAATAGGGACGATACACATGGTCAACATTACATAGTCAACATTACAACAGACGAATCTTATTTGTGGACGCGGGGTACACCCAGTGAGGACATGCAACTACTAACCAATAGGACAAGATGAGAGGACAGAAAAGGACAGGGCAGGACAGGATGTGGGAAATGAGCAAGGCAGTGCTACTGATGAGTGGTGTGGCGGAATGCTTTTACGTATAGTGTCTAAACACCTGTGAGTTGATATCTTAATACAACCTGTGTTATTGTTAGTTGTCTCAGTATAAGCAATTCAAGCCTATATGTGTATGAAACTTATTAATGAATAAACACCATATCACATGCATGTTAGTCAACTAATGTACGAAGTTGCTGTGTCAGCACACTGAGGAAGGGCGGGCCCAGTCCCCTCCACCCGCATTGGGGAAATCAGCGAGGGGGACGGCACCCAATCCCAAGGACCCCCAGCCCAACCGAAGTGCCCTGACGTGCCCCCAAGGGAGCGGGCAAGGGGACCGGACCACCAACCCCCACGCCCAATTCCCCCCCCCCCCAGCGCACCCTTCTGCCAACAACACCCCCGCCACGCCCAGAAGGCATGGGGGTCCCAACCAACAACAGGGCCTAACGCATGAGCCAGCCTGAGAAGACAACAGCCCCCCAACAGTGAGCATGAGAAATGACGGGCGAGGGCACCAGCAGAGGGAAGAGGAAGGCAGGGAGGACCCAAAGGTTCTAATTTTTATTTTTTATTTATTATTATTTATTATTATTATATATATTTTATTTATTATTATCAGCTGGAATAGGCTCCAGCAGGCCCGTGACCCTGATTGAATGAATAAAAACGTGGTGCTGTCCAGCCGTCCTTCCATCTATCCAATAGGATGAGTCTACACACGTATGAAGAACAGAATAGAAGACATACTTTGTTTCCCTCACAAACCTTTCTTACGTGACATTTTAAAAAAAATTTCCCCCATAATTTAAAACAATTCTCAGGTGTCTTAGTAACAAATTACATAATAACCATGACTTCTTTATGTCAAAATACCCCAAGGATGTAGAATTATAAAGCAAAGCAAAGCAAATTTATCTATATAGCACATTTCATACACAAGTTAACTCAATGTGCTTTACATAATTAAAAGCAAAAAAAAACCCAAAAAAAAACGCTTATATTCAGGTGCAACGGCTCACCTCGCTTCGCTTGACTGCTGAATCAATAGCTGTTTTCGTTACCATAACGACCCCAGGCGGGGTTGCAATGATGCGAGTGGCCTCAACTTGCACAAGCGGAGCCCAGAGTGTGTAATAAAAAATACAGGTGCTTGTAAAGACAATAAAAGCATTTTCACTCGTGGAGGCAGCACTTCGAACACTACACTTCATACACTACACTTCATACACATACACAATTAATAGCGCTTATCAGTACATGTGGTGCATGCTGTGAACAGATTGGCAAACACTAATACAATGGGGCCTTGAGATATAAGTGCCTTGACTTCCAAATTTTTGCCTTTGCTTGGCCGATTTTTCTGCCTTGAGTTTTGGCCAAAATTTTGATGACTGCGTTTCAGAGGACCACCGCTAGATAGCGCCAACAAACTTCAAAACATCAGGCCACCATCAATTCACATTGGATTCCTTGCAGTGGCAGGACAATACCAGTTGGTGGTGGTAATGCGACATTAAACTGGTTTGCTAACCACAAATAGACCCCATAGAAGAACAAGGAAGGACAATACATTAGGTACAGTCGTGTTTTGTGCTTGCATTTTCCATGTTTGTCGATTATGTGGAGAGCAAATGCAATTACTATGTTTTTAACATTACAATACTGTTGAGTGCAATTTTTCACGTGAAAAAATAATCTATCTGCTGAAATTCCAAGAATTTTGTTTAAGTTAACCAAGGTCTCGAAACGATTAATCAATGATCAACATAATTTTCCATTCATTTGTTAATAGATTAGTTGTTAATTCATTGATTAATTTTTACACCTCTAAATCCGACAAAACTCAATGCAGCTCTGCTTACCCTCTGGCCTTGGCATTCACAGTACACGCCATAGACCGCTGTATAGCCATGAGTTGAACTCTGTGGACTGGAACTAGCTAATTGATATTTGTGGTAAGGAGGAGTGCGCTTTTGTTTGCTAAATTAATATTCTAAAGTAATTGGCAACACATTAACATTTCCTCAGGAACTGTTTTGCATAAAAATGAGGGGTAAAATCATTACACTAAGATTTAGGTTGATGCTAGCAGACACGCCAGTGGGACTACTTAGTCAGTCTAAAAATACTGCAGCATCACTTGCCCAATGATCCATACTTCCTGCCTCTTAACAGACACGCAACAAGACTGCAGCCCTTTGCCCGGCTGCAAAAGATCACGTTCAATAATTCAAGACCTACTGCTTGGCTCTGCACTGTGCTGCACCGCTGTGTCCGTACTTTAGGGCTCCCGCCTTCTCTTTAACCTCCCATCTTTGCTTTCTCACTCACTCGCTCCCTCTTGCATGACAATCTTTCCTCGGTCTTTCTTCTTAGAGAGGAAAAAAACAACACGGTCTCTCTAGTGAGTATTATACATTTCAACCTTAACCCCATATTGATCCCTTGAGCTTATTGCACTTTGCAACCATCTATTACAAGCCTGTGTTATTTGTCTCCAGTAGCACATCACTTTTACCATCTGCCCTCTATCTATCTATCTGATCATCTTCCATCCATCATCCATCCATCCAAATAATAAAGACATTATCTGAAGAAATGTTGGTTATTCATTGGGTCAAAGCAATAACACTGTTTCTTGTTACTTTAACTCATCAGCTCTTGTGGTTACAATAACTGACCACATTGTCAAACAATCTGATACAGACAGACTGTGGTCACATGAGGAATAGTCAGACACCACACACACTCTTCTCTTTATAAGAGCCACACACACACACACACACAAACACACGCATAAATCACTTCAGCTCTCACCAGTTGGGTGCTGTTTAATGACACCCAGATGCAACACACCATAGCTTGTTAAAAAGATACGTGACACCGGGCACCAACATTACAATATTTAGCAAATCCACACGGTTTGCTTTTCTGTGTTGTTACACTGACATACAGTAGCAGCAGCAGCGACGATGGGTGGTTCATTCATTACACGGGCCTTAGGTGGGGACTCACGGAATTAATCAAAATCTTAATACCATCACTAACACACCAGTTATACAAACCATCCATACTGTTAAAAATGTTTTTTAAAAAATGCAACATAACAGTATGCAACTGTTGCATGTACACAGTTCAGAGTCTAAATATATTTAATAGCGTGATCAAAAAACATTAATAACATACATCATACTCACCAGATATGCTGATTATTAAATGTATTAATTTGTGCAGCTCGCTTTAGATATGTTTTGCTCGTCCAACTCAGCTACATAATTTGAAATCTGATTGGTTAAAGAAACAGTCTCATTACTAATATACCGGTAGTTAAGTTATGTTGGCCAGCACTACCGATTCTCAAGGCCCTGGGCAGATTAGATTGACATGGCAACACAAACAGGCTGAAATATGATTGGACAAGAAAAATCTAACATCTACATACAGTACACATACAGAAAGCACTGCAGTCAAGAGTATTGCTACCGAATGAAGAACAGGGGCGTGCGGGGGGAGGGAGAGTGTTTAACATGTGCGCAGGTGTGTGTAAGCCTGTCTGTGGCATTTCATCAATAAAATCTAATGTAACCATGTTGAAAAAAAATAGCATCAAGTTAATATCTATTAAGGAATTTAAAAGGTTATATGCATTTGACTATAGAGAGAGTGCATGTGAGAGGGGAGGGGCTGTGTCGAGTCTCTCTGCATAGGGTTAGTTTCACCGGAATTAAAGGTGCCGTAACACAGCAAGAAAACAAGCCCCCACTGAATAGTTCCCCTGCTACCTGTCACTCATACACACAAACACAATTTTACAGCCATTCAAACTGTTAAAAACCTTTTTAACGTTATACCACGCATTTCCGAGCTACGATTGAATGCACCATACTGCGGCTCACACACGAGCAATCAGACCGATCAAATGTTCGACGAAAAAGCCATGTAAATTGAGTAACTCTTTTACATGTTAATGTAAACAATGTTTGACAAGTATGACAAGTTAATAGGTCATGTTGAGGTTAGGAGGGATATTGTGGATTGTGAAGTCGACCGGCAACCAGTCAACACCAGTCCAGACCTTCCAACTCAAAAGTTAGCCATTTTGATACACTATGTGTCATAAAGTTGAATCGGAGCCCTGATGCAAGGCTGATATTGTTACCTACAGTATATTAGCATGCTTGCTAGCTATTGTAATCTAATAAACAAAGCCACTCACTGGTTTGCACATATTTATGGAACATTGTTTGGAAAATGATTGATCCCAGCATCATATGTTGATCAGATTTTTGATATAAGGTTTTGGATTTCATACAGGGGAGACCGGGCACTCGTTGGGCATGACTGAGTTCGTGTTGGATTCCAAACATGTCAGAAAAATGGCAATAATGTCGATCACTTTTCCAAAAGCTGAAGCTGATTTTGGCTCATCCCCAATGGAAGAGTCCTTAAATGATTCAGGTCTTACCTGGAGGAAGGGAGATATTTTGTAACTAATGGAAGTGTTCAATCTCATTGAATGGCAATGACCTATGGGGTCCCTCAAAGGTCAATCTTGGACCCCCTCCTGTTCAGTCTGTATGCGACCCTTGGGTCAAATTCTTCAGAACTTTAATTTTGACTATCAAGAGCTATGCACATGACACACAGTTATATTTAGCAGTGTCTCCACTGTTCAATTGTCACTGTCAACAACAGATAAATAACTGGATGAGCCAAAGTTTTCTTCAATTAAACCACAACAAAACTGAGATAAATGTTTTCATGAATAGCCTGAAATGCTATGCTAATGCCTTTCAAACTCTTGTTCAATGTTGTTCTTTTTTAACTTTGAGCACCTGATGAAGAGAATAGACTGCTGCAAATAAATTAATACAAATTAATGGAATGAATATTCAAATTTAGGTTGTAATTGCAGGTAAGTGCTTCTGGGAGTGTTTAGGCTTGTCCTCATCCGGGTAAGCTGTGGCTGAGCTGGAGACAGTCCCAGTGCCTTTTGGTGGGAGACGGGTTCCACCCTGGACTGGTCGCCAGTCAATCATAACGCACATACTATAGAAACAACCATTCACACTCACATTCACATCTATAGACAATTTATAGTCTTTAAGGACCCTCAAATTGATATATTTGGAATGTGGGAGGAAGTCAGAGTTTAACTATTGGAGTGGTAAATGAAGGTATACTTTACATGCTATGTGTACTGTGTATTCACAATACACATGTAGTTGTTTGCCAGTCCACCATTCAGTAATAAATGAGTCATTACGAAGCTGACAGGCTACAAGGTGCAGGTGTGTCGCAACACAACCGCTAACAGTAGGAGCCACGGAGAAAATAGGCCAATCAATGAAGACAATGGAACTGTATCCCATCTGGCAGCAGCAGCTTGTAATGTTTCACTTGGAAAAACAACACCTCCAGTGACTGGAATAAAAAAAAAACACAATAAATCATGCATAGTGCAAGACTGCAATTAAAAATCATGCCAACACAACCACATAATGTTAATTTTAAAGTTATAGATTTAATGTTGATCTGACTGGCCCATAATCAGAAGTAGCTGCGACAATCGGGTCACCCCATTGCGATCAAAGTCAATAAAGGCTCTAAATCTGATGTCGCTCAAGATTCTCCTGAGCCATAATCCTGTGGTGTGGGGTTTTGTCCAGAGTGACTTCTATTCCCCGACCTACTCTGAAAACAGTTGGGGCTGAAAATCATAAATGATCAACCTGTTCAATTATTTATGATTGCAAATCTTTATATGTTTGTTTAATAATTAATTCAGCCCCCATATTCTGTGGTTGTCAAATCTTTCTTCTATTTATTTTGTGGCAGTCTGGATGCCACAGGTCGGGATGCCACAGGTCAGTCTTGGTACTACAGCGAACATCTCATCTGATTTTGACTCATCCACATATTTTAATTTAGAGTATCTTTCTCCTTGTCCGATCTGCTTGGAATGATCATCCTGATTAACTTAAACACGTGCTTTGAGAAATAAATGCACCAGTTACTGAAAATGTTCCGCATGATCTCTTCAACCTGAGATAACCCACAATCAAGAGGAGCAGCTACTGCATTCTTGGTAAGGCTCCCACCCCAATGCTATTTTATCTTGCTAAAATGAATGAGCCAAGAGTCATGACCTGCAACTATATCCATCTATTTCAATGGGGCGCTGTCCCTCTGTATTTGTGTTCTTGTGTTTGAGTGTGTAAAGGGAGCTGTAAGAATACTGATGAAAAACTGAACTTGTGCTTGAATTTTGGTTGAATCAATTCATTCATTCATTCATTCAGTCATCTTCCATATTGCTTATCCTCACTAGGATATGAGCCAATCAATTCATACAACCTTACAGCTTTCTCTATAGTACAGCTTTTTTCAAGGACATTTTAGTCCACTGCTCTAATCAGTGTGTAGATGGATAGAAATACTGATTGTTTTCATGGCTGCAAAAAAAATATTTTCTGCACTTTGTGGATCATTATTATTAAAATGGATTTATCCGCACCATTTGAGGGGATTTATCAAATGGACTGGAACTAAATAGGCAATTAGTGATGATTTTACTTTGTCAAATTACATAATACACAGTTATCACATTCTTAAATGTTTTCAAATGGCAGCAAACAAAAAGGTCTTGTAAATTTGGCACATCACTTAATAAGAGTCTTGTTAACAAACTGGACAATAAATACATTAATTAAAATATCGTAGAATATGTGAAATCAGGCATCAATTTGGTCAAGAATTGAGACATACTTTTAGCTTGCAGATGCTGTGGGCATGTTGATGAATTCCTGAAAACCCCCCTTCCCCGGAACTTTTCAGCTGCTTTCAGCTGTCAATCTTATTACTACTTACTTACTTATTTCAGGGCTCATAAACGGGGAGAGGAGAATTCCCAGCGATGGACATTTCACCCACTCTCACGGGCTGCAGAGAAGCAGCCTCTGAGCCGCCATAATGACCATAAGACGATTCGCCCTCCTTCGAGCATACTTCTGTGGCTGCCGAAGTGTGCGCCATAAGTGGCCACAGTAGCGCATCGGTCCCCTTGGATGATATTTTCCCCCATCCTTCTCCTCCTCTTCGCCCCACGACGTATGGCCGGCAATTGTGAGGGTGACGGTTCTAACCCTGTTGTGCTGGACCTCCGGTGGCTACTTTAACCGTGGGTGGCAAATCCCGTCCGGTTCGCCGCTGCCTCGCAACGCAACGCGACACTGTAGCCCAAATAACACAAAACACATTCCACTTCAGGGAAGATGCATTTTTTCGAGTTGTAGGCATAGTTTGATGGCCAATTGCATGCTATACTGGTAGTAATGGGTAAGGTTTTAATGAATGAGGAAGTAGCAATTCTGCTGAATGGCCACTGCATGGAATAAAGGCGCTTGGTGTTTATACAGTATAATGGGGAACGGCCTCATGCTAGATAGTATACACCCCAACCCGCTGTCATCACAGGACTAATTTTTAGCCCCGCCCAAAATATTCAGCCAACTGAGATGATGAAAAATAATTTTAAACTATATCTCAAAAATTCATTACTACAGTAAATTGTTCTCATTCTTTGCACGTTTTCAGTACTTACCTTCAAACATATTTATTGTATTATAGACAAAATACGACAATGAGCTTGGTTCAATTTGAAAGGTTTTGCGATTGCTTTTGAGCGGTACAAGAATCGTGAAAATGTGTAGTATATCGATGCAACGTGGGTAACAACAAGTATGCCACCAGCTGTGACATGCTCAGCAGGTCCATCCATCCATTTTCTGAGCCGCTTCTCCTCACAAGGGTCGCGGGCGTGCTGGAGCCTATCCCAGCTATCATCGGGCAGGAGGCCAGCCAATCGCAGGGCACAAACAAACAAACAACCATTCGCACGCATATTCACACCTACGGGCAATTTAGAGTCTCCGATTCATGCATGTTTTTGGGATGTGGGAGGAAACCGGAGTGCCCGGAGAAAACCCACGCAGGCACGGGGAGAACATGCAAACTCCACACAGGCGGGGCTGGGGATTGAACCCCGGTCCTCAGAACTGTGAGGCTGACGCTCTAACCAGTCGTCCATCGTGCTGCCTACTCAGCAGGTGTGAGCTCTTATTTTGGAATGACAAGAAGTGTTACTGCCACCCAAGTGGAGAAAGGAAAGCCTCATTGGGCAATCTGCAGTGATACCATTGGTGGGATTCCGTTTAATTGTGTCTATGCTAATGCTAATATGCTAACATGTGAAATGTTTCGTATTTTCAAGTGTTAGTTGCTATTACCCTAGCAGTTAGCTTGGAAGTTAGCTTAACAAATGCTAACTTGTCAATGCTTAGTAACATGAGGCCTGTAAATGTGATGACCTGAAGCCAAATTAGCAACCTTAGCTATGTGCTTCAGCCATGAAGTTATTTTGTTTGGTATGATGAATGCCTGTGCTATTTCTTTTTTTATTGACTATGTTTACAAAGTTATTGTAACAATTACCTCCATTTGCTTCATGATTCGTGTATCAATGGCAATATTATTTTCCTTCAATGTTTTAAACCTGATTTAAGACACCTGTCTTAAACATCAATTCTAATAAACTATAAAGAAGAAAAGAAAGTGCTGTTTGAGTTTATCGCCAACATTCTGTGCTGTTGTTGGCAGTTTTTGAGTTAAGGCAAAGACTGAGGGAAAACTTCAAATAACTCAACAGGTTTCCTGCAGCAGGACAGATAATATCACATTTCTGACCTTTGCACACTCGCACTCAATGAAAATTCATCATCAGCAAAATATCTTTCTATGTGGTACCATGGTTTTTGGTAATACAGTCATATTTTGTCAAACAGTTCGTTACTATTATTCATGGAGCCTGGTGGCATGCAACATTTTTATTAGCTTTGGCTTCTGAAGAAAGGTTTTTGGAGCAACTTTGAAAGACGAGATTTAAATGAAAGGTTGCTCACCACGCATAAATACACCCATACTTGTTCTGGAATTCTCAAATGAACAATTTCCTCCATAACACAGTTGATAAATGTTTGAATTCAAAAGTCCCATAAAAATCAGGAGCTCGATCCAACATTGTGCATTGGAGTACGTCAGGCAG
The DNA here is from genome assembly GCF_024500275.1 of Phycodurus eques. Classification (NCBI taxonomy): domain Eukaryota; kingdom Metazoa; phylum Chordata; class Actinopteri; order Syngnathiformes; family Syngnathidae; genus Phycodurus; species Phycodurus eques. The sequence goes on from NC_084536.1 coordinate 10,206,057, forward strand.
TCAAGTTTTGTTGGATGCACAGGTTAGCATTAGCTAACAACGTCAGCTTTTTACATACTCGATTGCTTGGTGCCTGGGGTATTTGAGTTTGGTGATGGTGAAGTGCTGCCTCCATGAGTGAAAATGCTTTTATTGTCAACTGTCAGTAGGCTATATGGCTATATGGGGCAGGGTTTCCAGTAGGGGTTGAACAATTTCAGATTTTTTATAGTCGACGCTATGGTGATGACAGTCAAGTCGACATAGATTAATCAATGAGGTCATTCTGTTGTAAACTCGCTGTATGTGCTTTTTCCTTTGTGCTTTTAACACAAGCTCACTTACTCCCTTTCCCCACCGTCCTCGATTGCACCGTTCCAACCCCCAACTGTTTGAAAATATGAAAAAAGTAATGCATAACATGTCTCCTTTAATAGTAACTTCTTGACTTGAGCAAGAAGACGTTCCACCATGTGTTATCCATTTCTTGAATGCTATTTACATTTTCCATTAGCCCCCAACTATAGGTTTAATGAAAAATTCATGATGAGTGATGAAGAACCCCATCTTTTTCCAGTCTAATTTTCCAACAGCCCCTTTTCCCCTGCATGGAATTTGTGCCCCTCTGCCATACTGAAGTACAAGAAAACCCCAGCCTCTTGGTAATGAATCCATTGCAATCATCAGTTTACCATCGATCATAATGAAAGAAGCTGTGGATTGTTCTGGGACTTTCACGGCCACCTCTATCGTGTAGCTCCACAAGAAAGCCACCATGGTGTGTTATGGGATTTTTTTTCAGCCCAGGTCTCGCTGAACAATCAGTTTCATGCCATCAGGGTTGTTTCAATCTGATACTGGAGATTTCATCTCAAGTAGCATGCAGGTAGAATGACACTTTGGGTGTCATGATACATCATATTTTAAGGGAAGTGTAAATTACCAGTGACTCGGCATTAAAGACAAGGAGAGGAATGTATTTCAGAATGAATGTTTTAAAATAAACTTCACTCATAATTCTTAAAACGTTAGTGGTGTTACATCCATCCATTTTTTTAAAGCTCCTGCCCTCATTAGGGTTGGTACACTGGTTGCCAGCCAATCGTAGGGACAAATGACCATTCACACCTATGGGCGATTTCGAGTCTTCAATTAATCTAACATGGATGTTTTTGGATTGTAGGGGGAAGCAGAGAAACCTCTACCCAGGGAGTCCGATAATCCCAAAACTCAGAACTGAGGCAGATGTGCTAACCATTCATTCCCTGTGCTTCCAGTCTTGTCCCAAACTGGATTACACCAGATGACAGCACATAATTTTCTAGAAAAAAATACTGAGAAATTTAAAAAAAGTATTTGCATGACAGTGCTTCACTTTTTCCACATTTTGTTCCATTTAATTCCACAGCCTTCTTCCTATATAATTTCCAGTCAAATTATACACACAACCACCCATAATGACAACATGGAAACAAATATTTTGAAATGTTTGCTAATGTTTCAAGAATTAAAACAAAACTGCAAAATATCTTGCTCTTGGACCTTATATAGACAGGTGTGTGCCTTTCCAAATCATGTCCAATCAACTGAAGTTACCACAGGTGGACTCAATTTAAGATGTAGAAACACTTATGTGTCACTGATGATGTAGTGGTACACTCACCTGACTTCAGTACAGGTAAATGACTGTGCATTTGAATAGTTTTCTGTCTCTATATGTGTCTTGTGATTGACTGGCAACCTTTGATTGACTGATGACCATTCCAGGGTGTAGCCTGCCTTTTGCCGAAAGTCAGCTGATAAGCACCAGCTACCCGTAGTACTGAACTGGATAAGTGTTAGAGAAAATAGACGGATGGATGTTATGTATGCCACTGCAGAATTACTAGCGTGTCTATTAATATATAATAAGCCACAGTATAGATTGCATTGCATTGATACAAAACTGATACCACATCATGATATAAAAACTGATGATTTATGGTTTTAAGACCACCAATTTAGGATTTGGTGTTAGTGAGGTTAAGCGGTACAGAAAATGGATGCGTGGATGTTTGCCACAACATGCGGACAAATGATTGTGACAAGAGTATCCTGGCTATGAAATGTTCAATAGTACCACTGGAGCATGAGAAAACTTTCTCCGCCGACATTTGTATGTGATCTCATTGCACAGCTTCCCATCTTTGGCGGCGAAGCATAAAAATAATCAAGTGGTATTTACTGCTAAACGACAGTGCAAGGCTGCCGAGAGAGGCCGTCCTATAATTACGCCGCAGATGGTCAGCTTTTGACAGCCAAGCAAAACAAGCTGATAAAATGCGGCTGGCGCTCTGGTAGAAATGCTTACCGCTGGCAAACTAACTAAGAGAAGAGACAGAACATTGCAAGTTGTTCATAACAATTGAAGGTAGTTGAGATTTTGATGCTGGTATCTGTCTTTAATGTTTTCATATTTAAGAAGAATAATTATTATTAGTGGGATATTCAAGTTAATGAAACCCAACTTGGTGTTCAGTCTTGGGGAAAATGGTAATTTGATTTTCATCCTCATAAATGCAGAACAGTACATTTTTAAAGGTAATGAAACAGTATTCCAAATTATTAGGCTTATGCTGTGTTTTGGGCGGCACGGTGGGCGACTGGTTAGCCTCACAGTTCTGGATGCATGTTCTCCCCGTGCCTGCGTGGGATTTCTCCGGGTACTCTGCTTTGCTCCCGCATCCCAAAGACATGCAGGGTAGGTTAATTGAATACTCTAAATTGCCCGTAGGTGTGAATGTGAGTGTGAATGGTTGTTTGTTTCTATATGCCCTGCAATTGGCTGGCGACCAGTTCAGGGTGTACCCCGCCTCTCGCCCGAAGATAGTTGGGATAGGCTCCAGCACGCCCGCGATCGTAGTGGGGTTAAGCGGAACGGTAGATGAATGAATGAATGCTGTTTTTGTTGATTTTCATGTCAATGCAATTTACAGTGAATACAAATTATATTAGCTCCTATAATTGTCTTGATTTTATCAAACAAAACTAAAAGGAAATGCTATTTTGATAAAAACAAAACAAAAACAAAAAAAACATCATGTTAACATAGGAACCCTCTTTGATCCCCATTTTATTCATTTATTTATTTATCCAGCAATATTTGAAACCTGGAGTTGCATTTTGGGCTATGCACAGGTTCTCAGTAGGGCTGAGGTCAGGGGATGGTGCCTTCTAAGTCAATAGACTATTACATGATTTTTATTATGCATAAAAAGTGTAAGTTGCTTAATAATGTGGCACAACCACAAGTAAATTCCCTTTAATTGGCCTAAGCATGGAAAAAAATGATCAAGCCTGCCAGAGATTTCTATCACCAACATGAAACATCCCTCCCAGACAAACTTTTTTTTTTTTTTACTTAAATCCTACATGCATGATAATTTGAAACATGGTGTAAAGGTAATACACAAGGAATTAATCCTCCTCGGCCAAGTCTGTGAGAGCGCTAAGGCTGAAAGATGAGCTCTTCCGCTTTAATAATTTCATGAATGGGCCAGATTTGTTTTCATTCTATTCTGGTTGCATTATGACCATGATGAGAAAACCCTTTCCTGGTGTACAAGACCTGAAAGACCAAGATTCTAGCTCAATAACAAAATCACAACTCGGAGGCGTAATTCTTATAAACCTCTGCCAAAATACCTAGAGCCCTATAGATAACAAGTGTTAAACCAAAACATGGTCAATCATTGCCATGCATTGTACACAGAAATGTTATGAAGACACTGAGAAACTGCTTTACATTTTGAAAAAATGCATAGTATGTCTCCTAAATCAATTTAATATAAAGATCAAGAGAGAACCATTGCATAAAATAAATTAAGACCAAGAACTGCAACTTTATCACTTTTTACTCGACCCACCTGGTTCTGCTATATTTTGTTGCTTACCTAAACCCTCTTGAGACCCAACGGGGTCAACCAGAGTGTCAAGGATGGACAGTGGGTGATACTCTGGTTTTCAAAATATATATTGTATACTGGGAGGAGATAATTTATTCAGTTCTCATAGAAAGTATGGCAGAAGCATCTGGTGTGAGAAACTGAGGAAGCAGAAAGCGTGAATTGCCAAGAGAGAGAGCGAGAGAGTGTGACTCCAACAGAAATACACGTGTCCGTGTCAATGTTCAGTTGAAATGACAGATTAGGTTACCATAGGGAAGCCTGGCTTGAATTGATGGTTTTACAGAATGCAGTACTAAAGAGTCCTTTCTGTCATTTGTTTTTGGATTGGAATTTTGATTCCGTTTTTTTCTAATTAGATTCAGGGACTGTTTAAAAGACAATTTTGGTGACTGAAAACTCCATCCATTCTCTATAGGGCTAATCCTCGTTTAGGTCTCAAGTGATCTGGAGCCTGACCCAGCTGACTCTGAGGGAGAGGCGAGGTATACCCTGGACTGGTCGCCAGGCAATCACAGGGCACATGAAGCGAAACAACCTTTCACATTCACATTCGCACCGATGGCAGTAGTATCTGTTTGCATATTATTACTTATCATGCCCTTTTGTGTCAGTAAACGGGCTCCTTTCCTGCCCTTGCGTCTCTAATTAGTTTCAGTCCATATTTTCCCTGGTTTTGCTCACTTTTTGGATCTTTGTAGGCCACTTGTGTGCGGTGTCAGGTCTTTTCTGTCATTACCTTTTGCTCTCGCTCCCTGGCTACACTTCTTGTTCCCTGTGTGCTTTTCTAAATTATTATTTAAAGGGAATACTGTGTTGAGGTCATGCTTGCAATTCGAGATGATTTTCTTCTTTTTTCCTTCACCCTTGTGGAGACAATGTTTCTAGTAAAAGTGGAGATGCAACAATAAATTATTGAGGTGGAGTCTGTCCTATCTGTCTTCATTATTTCAACAGTAACTACTACATACTGTTGTGAGGTCAGTTGTGCTTCCACATACCATTCGAAATTGGTAGTAAATAGAGTCTATGCAATACAGCTTTGCGAGAGAAAGTCACAAGGCAGCCCTGTCCTCTCCACTTCTTTTACACAATGCTCACATAGTAAGCAAGACGACTCCTAACCACTCAAGCTTTACATACCAGCACACAACTCGTCTGAGGCCTCATTCTGTTTCAGTATTTTATATTGTCTGTTACTGTGACTGTCAGGGAGGCATAACTATCTAAAGCATGACTGGCAATATAAGCAGGTATGTGGGGCGTCTCAATGCACCACTGTAAATCCGTGCTATGTCTACAACATATGATTTAACAATGGTAAACCAAATAATGGTGTTTTATCATTCTAATTACCTAGGACAAAAGGTGTACATGTACCCACTTTATCATATCGATGATGTACACATATAAGCTCTATGACAGGCAATCAATGTGATCTGGGTTCTTAAAGCTACGTATATGACTTTCCTGGTCATCAAACAAGGCTTTTTGGCTTCAGAGTTGGCCCTTTTCCATCCACGTGCCAAATAACACTTTATTTATAAATAGACTCCTTCCACATCACTGCTAAAAATAGACCCCACAGAGAGAAAATAAATAAATGATCGTGTTTTCATCTGTGAGACAGACAGTTGGTGTTGGAGAAGGGGGTATTTGGTGTGTGAGTAAAGCAGAGTCAGAGAGAATGAAATGAAGATAACAAGGGGGAAAGGCTTGGAAGAGAGAGAGTAAGGGGAGTGGGTGTGACTGAGGACCCCATGGGAGTTCATTGTGGGGAGGTAGCGCTGTGGCAAGACAGGCAAATATTTCTCCAGGCTCGGCCTGCAAGTGATGAATGGCCTGCTGACACTGGTGTTGTTTTTGTCTCAGTCGGTGGATGAATTAAAGATCCCGGAGTCAGCAAATGCCCATGTAAAGATCACAAGAATTTTACAACATGTGTCCATTGAGATACAAACAAAAGCATTCATTCTTCTTTTCAAACTGGATTCTTAGCCAAAATTATTATTTCCCTGCTTCCACTGTGTTCTGTGGCCAATTCAGTTCACCTATCCATCCATCCACTTTCAATTCCCCTTATTCTGTTCAGGGTCACTGGGATCTGGAGCCTATCCCAGTTGACTTGGGGGCAAATAGCGGTCTAAACACTGAACTGGTCTCCAGTCAACCACAGGGCACATATAGAGACAGACAACTGTTTAAACTAACGTTCACACCGTCACTGAGTGGAAACCGAACCCAGGCTACCTGCACCGAAGTCAGGTGAATATACCAGACCACCAGTGACCAATTAAGTTCATCGAACATCGTTTATTATACCAAACAAAAATATAAACGCAACTCCCATTTTTCAAGAGCTGCACTCAAAGATCTAAAACCTTTCCTACATACACAAAATGCCTATGCCTCTCAATTTGTCTAAATCTGTGTTCGTGAGCACTTCTCCTTTGCCGAGTTACTCTATCTGCCCACAAAAGAAAGGACATTCTAGAATTTGCAGTTTTACTTTTTTGAAAACCAATAGTATCTGGTGAGGCCACGACTTGCCTCACACAGTGCAAATGCTCAATGCTCAACAGGAGTAAATAGTTCAGACATGGGGTACGTACATAACGATAGTTGGACTGAATTTGAGCAGTTTCCCGCACTTCCAATTAAAGTCAGCAAAGGTCTGATAATCGGATGTCTCTGAAAGATTATTCTGGTTGATTAACTTCTGGTGTGGAGTCTGTCCCCCCCCTCCCCTTTCTACTCTAAAAACAGTCTGGGCCAACAATCGTAAATATTAAACATGTTCAATATTTACAATCACCACGTGTGTATGTGTGTAAAAAGCCAAAGAAAAAGACTAGGTTAGCTTAGTTTTCTATAACAGCAAATTCCTGAAAATCTTGGCATACTTTCAGGGAGCGCTTTCCAATGTAGCCTTTAGTAATGTGACATCCCATCATCAAGGTAATATTCTCGTTCATAGCAACTCGTCTTGTAATCTTTTACACTATGGTGACAAACAAGGGTCTGTTTTTCCTTCCAGCCACGTTTTCATCCACGTGTACAGCGTAGAGAAATATCACTGGTTTATTTATAACTATTTCTGTCTTTACTTTATGTATCTGGGTTGGAGCGCAATAATTACAGTGCTTCTGCAAGGAGCAAAAAGAACAAGGGTAACATTTGAGGAAGGAGCTGATATGTCTGAAGCGGGGTACGTATATATTGATTTTTAACACGTGAGAGACCCCATACATGCTTACTGCTCCTACAGTGTGTGGTGTACTCCAGATGAATAACACACAGCTTTAACATGTATAATAACTGTTTTCCCATTTGGAAAAATAACTGTTTTATCACACATACCACAGGATAATCGATTATGGTAATGTTTCAGAGAGGGCCTTTGATGTTGGGCAAATGCTCAAATTTATCCTGATTATTGTTATGAATGCCATCCATCAATCCATTTTCTACCGCCGGTCGGGTCGCGGGGGCAATAGCTTTAGCAGGGACGCCCAGACTGTGGTGGGACGTGCCTGGAACACCTCACCAGGGAGGCATCCGGCAGGCATCCGAATCAGATGCCCGAGCCACCTCATCTGGCTCCTCTCAATGTGGAGGGGCAGCGGCTCTACTCTGAGATCCTCCCAGATGACCGAGCTTCTCACCCTATCTCTAAGGGAGAGCCCGGACACTGTGCGGAGGAAACTGGAAACTGTTATGAATGCTTTACTCACATAGGGCGCTGTTGACATTTACAATTTACTTATTCAATCCATCTCCATGCGCAAAACGTTAAGAGGTCGTAAAGGTGCTCCTGAGTGCCCGTTTTGTATCGAAAATATTCACCAGAGGAAAACAGTCAGCGATTTATCATACATATAGTAATACTCTGCGGCACGGTGGACTACTGGTTAGAGCGTCTGCCTCACAGTTCTGAGGACCAGGGTTCAATCCCCAGCCCCACTTGTGTGGAGTTTGCATGTTCTCCCCGTGCCTGCGTGGGTTTTCTCCGGGCACTCCGGTATCCTCCCACATCCCAAAAACATGCTTGCTAGGCTAATCGACAACTCTAAATTGCCCGTAGGTGTGAATGTGAGTGCGAATGGTTGTTTGTTTATGTGTGCCCTGCGATTGGCTCGCAACCAGTTCAGGGTGTACCCCGCCTCCTGCCTGATGATAGCTGGGATAGGCTCCAGCACGCCCGCGACCCCAATGAGGAGAAGCGGCTCAGAAAATGGATGGATGGATGGATGGATAGTAATACTCTCAAAGCTCCCACCGAGAAAGATAATGAACTAGGTAGGTCAGGTTGGGAAAGAAGGCACAGAAGCGATGAGTCATCAAAGATACACGATGGCTAAAGGAGCGAGCAGAATCTAGGGCAGGAGTGGTGCTGTTTAAAGTGGAGCCATCACAACTACCGAATCCCAGGTGCCGCCTGCCAACATTCATGCCACTTCATCGCTTTTGGTATCGTCATACTTTACAGAGCTTCATGTCATCTCCATCTTTGTCTGTGTCTTGCAATCTCACTGCTGTCCAACGCAACACGGTGATGCTGCAGTCATGGATTGATTTCTTCACCGTGAACCTGTGACCTGTCCTCTTACTGTTGACAGTCCAACTGAGAGCAGCCGCCCGCAGCTCACTTGTCCTTTCCATTGAGACCTTGAATCTCAAAGTTTTGTGTTCAGATGTACGTACTTCATCATTCTTCATTCCGCTTCTATGGGATTTTTTGTTTTATGAGTCCTTACAATGGCGGCACAGTGGCGACTGGTTAGAGCGTATGCCTCACAGTTCTGTTTGTTTCTATGTGCCCTGCGATTGGTTGGCAACCAGTTCAGGTCGTACCCCGCCTCCTGCCCGATGATAGCTGGGATAGACTGCAGCACTCCCGCGACCCTTGTGGGGATACGTGGCTCAGATAAGGGATGGATGGATGGAATCCTTACAATTCCTTTTTCTGAATTGGAAGTTATGAACTGATAACTCACAACACTCATCTGCAGAATTTTGGATATGTCAGATCCGCTGTCTTGTCATCCTGAGCTCCACTCCTTTCCCCTTTCAGTGTGTGTGTGTGTGTGTATGTGTGCGTGTGTGTGTGTGTTTGACTCATTCACTGTCAGCCATTTTCAAAGCACAGTTCTCCATAATGCCAGTGGTTTTAGAGCATTTTGACCGATCTTCAAGGCCCACAGAATATTGTGTTCTGTGACAATATTAACCTACTCTTCCTTAACCAAAACGAAAATGTTTGTTTCTAGCTTTTTTCCATTCTTTAGTAATCAGCAGTAGAACATGGGTTACTTTCAACAACCGACCCATGGATAAATCAAAGAAAAAAATGTAAAACTACGTGTTACATGAACTAGCAGAGGGCAGTTTTAGTTTGCTTTTTTGGTTTGCTGTAGGTGAATAAATCAGCTTTAATCTTATAAATACGAGGAGGACTCCAAAAGACCTTGAAAAAAGAACCTTTCTTTCAAATAAAATGTCAGTTTAATGCTGAAATAATATTTTGAGTTCTCTGTAGCAATTAACTGATTTTGTAACTACGAAACAATATTGTTTTTATACATACAAGTAAAAAAAAAATTTTTTTAAAAAGATATATGCAGTGTTATCCAAACTTTAGATGTCAAAAGGATTTTGTTTTTGTTTTTGTTTTTTTCTGTGGGAGAGGGTCCAAATTGCTCTTTGAGTATTTAATGTTGCCGACCGTTGATTTCTGACAACTAATTCTTCCCTGTTTTTATTTACATTCTTAGCCCGCCTGAAGCCTGTCTTCTGTCTTTATCCTTTCCACGGCTGCTTCGTTCGGATCTTGTTTACTGCCTGCCTGCACCATGCACTACTATCTCTCTGAGAAATTGAAAATGGCAACATCAACAATCGTTCATGCAAGACCCCACACATAATGATTTTTAATATCTTAACTGAATCACTCGATACACCCCACACCGCATGATAGTTGCTCAGAATAATTGGGCCTTTTTCTTTTGAAAGAGGGGGAAATGCTCAAGTTAGGCCCATTTATCTATATGTGTGTACTCATCTTAAGAGTTGAGATGCTCTCAGAGACGCTAAATAGCAGCAATGATCATTCAAATTTGAAACTACTATCTTACCTGATAACATTTGTATCTCATCTGTCGTGTGAACATCGTGTTTGGGTCTACAATTAATGGGCTTGTGTTCTAAATTAGTTGTGACTCAGGAGATGATGTGATTCTGGGCACTCAAAATGTGTTCAGTAATGAGCATCTCACTGCACTTTAACACGTGCCTGACGCTTAGTCAAGATGACAAAGCAATATCCTGTATCGTGCCCACAGCATCATATATTATGTGAGGGGCACCCTCTATGTCATAAGATGATGACAACAACAAAACATAAACCTTTGACACTGTCGCAAGGATCACATGACCATGTAGCTTAGTTCCCCAAAATAGGTTTTAAGATGCAGTTGTAGAATAAAAAGACTAGAAAAAAAATATTGGTTCTCATGTGCAAATGTACCCTATGAACCGAACTTTACGTTTGTAAATTTCTGTACTCATAATCTGACATAATTTGACAAGCAATGTGCCATTAATAAAGGAAAACAATGACAACAGTAAAGTTTTCTTAAACTTCTCTTGAGATTTCATGTGACATGATTTATACATTCTACATTATTTAAACATTTCTAGACATAAAACAAAATGGTTCATCTTTTGTGTCATAAGTTTAAAACAATATTTAATTTCTTTTAAACGCAGAAACCACATTTCTGTCCCATCATCCACTTCCTCCTTATAGCTGAATAAAAACAAAGTGTTATTCTAAAAAGCACTACTTATGTAATGTGTGGCTCATGGATCACGCTAAAAGAATCCATTGAAAATGTGTCGTCAATGCGCTCTTAACTCTGTAATCAATTATTTCAATGGCTTTTCATCTGCAGTCTACCCCAAATGTATCTCTAGCAAACTACTTCCAGCATGTCCGTTATTATTTCAGCAGATGTTCACATTAGAATAGCCTTTAGTACGTGGAAATGAGAACGACTGTAAACCTGCCGCACTCAGCATAATTGCCACAGCCTGACAATACTCTCGCTCATATTCCGCCACTTAAACATCTAAGCAACATTTCATGTGCATGACTTAGAATGTTCAAGACTTACTGAAAGCTGTCACGGCCAGAATGAGGGTGACCACGATGGAGATCCATGAGACCCAGAGAGCCTTCTTCCTATAGTTCTGAGCCTCATGAGGCTTCAGACGCAGGCTGCTCTCAAGGAGACCTGCAAATAAAAACAGAAACAAACGAACAAATGCAGACTCATTTTCAATGACAGTTTCAGGGTCAGGTCGAAAAGAAGTGTCTTGTCCAAGACTCTGGCAGAGAAAAAACTATTTAACTCACACAAAAACTGACCTACATACTGTATAATGTGTAGTATAGTGAGTATATATTATTGTTCTTGAGTAGCTAGCAAAATGGGTTATATATAGTAACTTTGTCAATCAATATCTTCATAAACGAGTCATGGGGAAAAGAGTAAGAAAGAAGAAGAGGACTGTTTTTTTCCCCCTCAGATTGGATTTTTTCTGACCATGGATGAATGGATGTTATGATCACAATTTATTTCACCTCAATCTAGCGCATAGCCATCAAAGTTAATAGACCCCTGGGTCCATGAGCCTGTTTCTTAGCGGTAAACTGGCGAGGCACGTTTTTTTTTTTTTATTAATAGTCGCTACAGTGGTCGGAAAAGTTGGTAAGTCGCTAATGGCTAAGTTGGCAACACTGACAGTCTCTGTTTGCAGCCCTGTTGTTAGTGTGTAAGCAATGCACATCTGCTGGAAGTGACAGGATAAATATTGAATGAATGAATGAATGGATTTTGGTTCAAGTTCCGTTCTATTGAACAGGGAATGAATAATTAAGTTGAAACATTGAAAAACACAAATAATTCCCATGGAATTTAGTGGTGACCATTTAAAAAAAATTCTAGTTTATTTGAAAGGGGACAATGCAATTTCATAAAACACATGAAGTACACATGGTTAAAAAAGCCAGAATTAGCCAGAAGGCTAGTTTTCATCTGTAGTTATGTTTAATTAGCATTAGGCTTATGAGTAGGTTTTTGGAAAAATGTCTCACCTGTGAGGAGTCCTTGGCCCCAAAAGGTTTGCGAACCTCTGATCTAGTATACCTGCTTTCAATCGGCGATCCTTTGGATAAATTCCCCACTTGGAGTTTGCCAAAGTACAAGCCCCAGAATTCACCCAAAATGGCTGCTTCAATCAAAAAGGTCAACTTCCTGTTCAACTCCACCAAATTTCAAGCCAATCAGTAAAATTTGTGTTGGAAGCATAGCAAACATTTTTCCAACTTCTCAGAGGGAGTTAGTTACAGGGGGGTTGTGTTGTCAGGCAGGCTTAGGTCCTCAAAACCACCTTTGTTCGTAAAAAGGACAATAAAGTCATTCCAAGTATGAACCCATCATCACAATACAGTGGTGCCTTGATATACGAGTGACCCAACTTACATGTTTCTCGAGATACGAGCCGTTGTTCGGCTGATTTATTTTTTTTCCTTTGGCTTGCGAGCAAATATTGGCGATACAAGTTTTGTGTGGTGGCAGTGCACTCAACTCAATTCACTTCACAACAAGCTGCAGTTTGACGTAATGAACAAATCTTCCAAAAAGAGGCTTCAAGCTGTTTACTCCCACTCCCAGTCTCACTTGAATTTACTGGCAAACTAAATATAGAACAAAGATAATTAAATATTGTGTATTTAAAACAAGCCTTTAAGTGAGCATGATTAATGCTAATGCTAACACATAATGGGAAACACCATGCACTGGCTAACGATTAACATCTATGTGGCAGTGTTATAATGCTTTAAGCAACTGATATTTGAACACAAACGGCAGAGCAACACATGGAGACGTACTGTATAATATAATAATACTCAAGGGCAAATATTTGTTATCCTTTGTGAAAAATGACTAATATTAATACTGAGGAGTTGTGAGGTCTCCTCTGTCTCCGTGTATATCTGTATGTCTGTATTATACTGCCACAGGGTGGCCAAGGTGCATACACCAGAAGGAGCAGCATAATGCCAATTGAATTGAAGCATAAAGTGTGACAAAAACGGTTGAATTCTCTACATTCTTTTCAATTATGCCATTACTTTGGTTTTAATTAAGTGCAATATCATACAGCACTATATTTCCTCATTAAAATACACATTACATCATTTTTTTGTTGGGGGGAACAGCTTAATGGCGTTTCCATTTATTTCAATGGGGGGAAATTATTTGAGATACGAGTGTGATGAGTTACGAGCATGTTCATGGAACCAATTAAATTCATATCTCAAGGCGCCACTGTATGGACTACATATTGCATCGGTTTAAAGAAGCCAGTTCAGGAAAAGGCCAGAAAATCCACCCTTGTTAACCAACCTCATGACCCTTTTACGACATGTACTAATGTCCAGCAGCCAATTACAATTACACACCATTTGTCACTAAACAATCGCACGTACTTTGATATATTTGTCTACACTCGCAGCTCTGAGAAGAGACAGACAAAATTATTCCAAATTCCCCACCACCTCAAGCACATCCCACGTAGTGAAATATGAAACGACCTCTGCAGATTCCTGCAATATTCATGAGTGAGAACTTTTATACGCTAAATAGTATTTCCAGCTATTGCTCATTCTACCCAGCTACAGTACGTTTCACTTGGACTGTCTTTGTCGCCTGTGGCCAGTCGAAGCAGACTGCTTTCCTCTTAGTGTGGTAGTTTGGCAAACAGATGCGACAAACAATTCTCCCCTCTGCCTGTGTTGTGGGAGCCACGACCTGGGACATTGAAACCCTGGTCAAAGAGGCCCAGAAAAAGGACCCAGGTCCAGGAAACTTCCCCCCAAACCGATTGTTTGCATAGCCCAGGATACCAGAGCATTTGTGGTGGCTTGCTCCATCTGTGGCGGAGGAAAAACCTCCCATCAACCCCCTGCTGGTCTTCTGCGTCCCCTTCCCATTCCTAGATCTCGTTGTTCTCATATCGCTGTGGATTTTGTCTCCGGGTTGCCGCCATCTGAATGTAATACTGTTATTGTCACTATAGTTGATCGCTTCTCCAAATCTATCTATTATGTGCCCCTTTCCAAGTTACCGTCAGTCCTTGGAACCACCACTCTTCTCGTTATTCAAGCTTAACGGAATCCCTCTAGATATTGTTTCAGATCGTGGTCCACAATTCTCCTCCCAAGTCTGGAGAGAGTTTTGTAAGCCGGTGGGCGCAGCAGCCAGCCTCTCCTCGGGGTACGATCCCCAAACCAACGGACAAACGGAACTTGCCAACCAGGACTTGGAAGCTGCCTTATGCTGTGTCGCAACCCACCATCTGGTTTCTTGGAGCACTTTTCTCCCCTGGGTAGAATATGCCCATAACGCCCTCACCTGCTCTGCGACAGGTATGTCACCCTTCATGGCATGTTATGGTATCCAATCTCCCTTGTTCCCTGACCAGGAGGTGGAAGTGGCTGTCCCTAGGGTTAATGATCATCTTCGCAGAGTAAAGGCGGTATGGGAAACCGTCAGAGCAGCCGTCGACCGTTCGGCAGAAAAGAATAAGCGGATGATCCCCCGCCCCCGGGTATCGGGTCAGACAGATGGTGTGGCTGTTGTCCCAGGACCTTCCCTTGCAAACGTAAGCTTCGTAAGCGTCACGTAAGCTTGCCTCCCGGTTTGTGGGGCCCTTCAAAATCTCGAGGATCATACACCCTTCCTCTGTCCGTCTGAACCTACCGGCTTTCACGAATGTTCATCCCACCTTCCATGTTTCCATACTCAACCCTGTTTCCTCCAGTGTCCTCAGCCCTCCGGTTGACCCCCCCCACATCCCCCGCAGCTCATCGATGGTCATCCTGCGTTCACGGTTTCCAATATCCTGGATGTCTGTCGCCGGGGGCGGAGTTTCCAGTATCTGGTGTATTGGGTGGGTTATGGCCCTGAGGATCATTCGTGGATCTCCCTTCGCCTGATCCTGGACCCCTCCCTCCTTAGGGATTTTTACAGGGTGAATCCTGGTAGGCCTGGGCGGACGCCAGGAGGCGTCCTTTGAGGAGGGGGTACTGTGGCGGTTCGAGACAGCCTCAACTTATTTTGGTGGGCTCATTTCCTACACCACACTGCTTGTAGTTTGCTATATTGTTTCAAACTGGGCTGGGCAGCTTCTGGAGAGACACTCATTCGTGCGCACCAATCCACAATCGACGAGCATTGGCATTTCCATTAATTTGAATTGGGAAAGATGAGTTGAGATATTTTATTTTATATTTATTTATCAAGGAAAACCTAATTGAGATTAAAAATCTCTTTTACAAGAGTGTCCTGGTCATCTAATATGAGTGTTTTGAGTGATGAGTACAGTCATGGAGAAAATTAAAGTCCTATCTCAAGGCACCACTGGAAATCATTTTCACACATCTCATTGTTTTGAAGATGACATTTATGGGAAATTATTTTAAGTGATGATTCATTGTTGAAGCAAACAGCTCAAAAAACATTGCCCATTGATCTTTTTTTTTATTTTTTATTTTTTACTTTTCACTGACTTATTAGCGGTCACATTGCTTGTTTTCCACAACTTAAAAAACAATCACTCTCTTGTTGAGTCGCTCTGAAATCGTAACAAATTCCATTAAACCACATCGGACATTTCCTCAACACAAGTCTTTCTTCCCTAAAGCAGACTGAGTGATAATGTCAACACTCGTAACTAATATTTTTTGCTATATTCCATTTTGAAGGGCACGCTCTCAGTTATATCCTCTCACATTTAGTGACTGAATTTTGTGCTTGATTCATTTCAATTCACTCTCACAGGAATTTGGGTATAAAAAGGATGAATTAAATTTCAAATTCCTCATTCATGTTCACAATTTTAACAAGCTCAATGAAGTTGAACGAGTCCACATTAATGTTGCTGTATGGGCAAAAGTGGGAAATACAGGCTAATAAATTCAATTTGTGTGTATACATACAGTATAACATAAAAAATTCTTGTGTGAGTGTTCAGCAGAGGGGGAAGTGTGACAGAGGCTTTAAACACATAGCTGCGCCATCAGACAGAATTGCATGTGTTCCGTCTCACTGTGTTGCATAGGTCCATGGACGGCATTGGTATAAACGATGCAGTCAAGAAGGGTGATTACACACTTTAGGTGACCAAAAATACATGGCTGGGCATGATACTCCAAAAGACTGTGATTTTTGCAGATAACTTTAATTAAACTGCACATTGCCGCCATTGGTGTCCTGACCTAAGCAAGACTCTTTTTGCCTGACAATTCTAGTAAAGTAACAACTGATCATTTTTGCCAGTTTAATTGGTCCAGGCAGAGTGAATACTTTCTGTGCTTTATGTGGAGTGGGGCCAAAGTACAACCCCAATTCCAATTAAGTTCGTAAACATAAGTAAACATAAATAAAAACAGAATACAATGATTAGCAAATCATGTTCAACCTATATTTCATTGAATACACTACAAAGACAAGATATTTAATGTTCAAACTGATAAACTTTATTGTTTTTAGCAAATAATCATTAACTTCGAATTTTATGGCTGCATCACGTTCCAAAAAAGCTGGGACGGGTGATAAAAAAGACTGAGAAAGTTGAGGAATGCTCATCAAACACCTGTTTGGAACATCCCACAGGTGAACAGGTTAATCAGGAACAGGTGGGTGCCATGATTGGGTATAAAAGGAGCGTCCCTGAATTGCTCAGTCATTCACAAGCAAAGATGGGGCGAGGTTCACCTCTTTGTGAACTAGTGTGTGAGAAAATAGTCGAACAGTTTATGTACAATGTTGCTCAATGTACAATTGCAAGGAATTTAGGGATTTCATCATCTACGGTCCATAATATCATCAAAAGGTTCAGAGAATCTGGAGAAATCACTGCATGTAAGCAGCAAGGCCGAAAACCAACATTGAATGGCCTTCTCCTCACTAGGGTCGCGGGCGTGCCGGAGCCTATCCCAGCTGTCATCGGGCAGGAGGCGGGGTACACCCTGAACTGGTTGCCAGCCAATCGCAGGGCACATAGAAACAAACAACCATTCGCACTTACAGTCATGCCTACGGGCAATTTAGAGTCTCCAATTAATGCATGTTTTTTGGAATGTGGGAGGAAACCGGAGTGCCCGGAGAAAACTCCCGCAGGCACGGGGAGAACATGCAAACTCCACACAGGCGGGGCCGGGAATTGAACCCGGGTCCTCAGAACTGTGAGGCTGACGCTCTAACCAGTCGTCCACTGTGCCTCCCCTTGAAATCATATTTAGTAAAAATAAACACATTAACTAAACCTGACGGGTGCCTATACAAAATAGGTTACAGGTGTAGGGTTGACTCAATAACATGGGACCATTTGTCCATTATGGAATGTTTAGTTCCACTGACGAGTGCATATAATGAATGGGATTATAAATGTCCAAAAATCATACATAATCTCTTTCACACACTCACACATTAATGCTTTCTTAAGGCATGCAAACACACAGTAAAGGATTTATTGGTCAAGTATGTGACTGGTACCAAGGTGGCTTCAAGGCAGACCTGTCGGCCCAAAGCTCTGTATTATGGTCTAAAATTCTCTGTTTAACATCCATCCATCCATTTTCTGGATCGCTTATCCTCACAAGGGTCGCGGGCTGCTGGAGCCCATCCCAGCTATCTTCGGGCGGTAGGCAGGGTACACCCTGAACCGGTCGCCACCCAATCGCAGGGCACATAGAAACAAACAACCATTCGCATTCACATTCACGCCTAACAAGTCAGCATGATTTTAAAAATCTTCCTACCCTTAAAGCAAAACAAAACAAAACAAAAAAATCTATGGGCAGCATGGTGTACTAGTGGCTAGCATGTCTGCTTTGCAGTTAGAGTTAGAATCCTGAACTGATTCAAACCATTCCAGCGACAAAAGGGTCTGTATCTTCAACTTCCACATAATTTCTTCTTTTATCATGATTCCATTCTCCACAATAAAAAAACACTATTTTAATCAATTAAACAATTTTAAATTCACCGTTTTTTCAACCAAGTCAAATCATTGCACTTTCACAATGGTCAACATTCCGAATACCCGTATTTTTGAACAATTGCACATGTTCCATGAAAAGATTCCAAAACCGATCACAAAAATCCAACATATAAAAACATTCAAAATCTTCATTTTGTTTTTTTAAATCCATATTTTTTTGAAGAGTCCACATTTTCCCTGAGAAAAATCTCAAATTAATGGAGACATTTTACAAAGTTTCCTCTAGACTATATTACAGCTTTTCTCGAATTCTCCCATTCTACACTACCTACTTTTCTCCTTCACACTCCACCATTTCAGTTCAGCGTCAGGCAGGGCACACCCTGGACTGGTCCCCAGCCAATCGCAATAGACAAACAACCATTCACACTCACATTCACACCTACGCTCAATTTAGGCCTCAGTGAACCTAACATGCACATTTTTGGAATGTGGGAGGAAGCCAGAGAACCACAGATTCAAATCTTGAACCAAACTGCAAGGCAAACATGCTAGCCACTAGCATACCGTGCTGCCCATATATTTTTATTTTTTATTTATTTTTGTTTGTTTTAAGGGTAGGAAGATTTTTTAAATCATGCTTACTTGTTAATTATTCAAATAAGAGTGGGCTAAAAATACCTCACCTCATTTCCCCAGGGGCCCCCGTCTAATAATAATAATAATAAGAAGAAGAAGAAGAAGAAGACCAACAACAACAACAACAACAAGATATGAAAAAGAGTTAGCGCACCTTCTCCCTCCACACTGTCTGCGATTTTCATCTCCTGGCCGGTGGTGAGAGCCTCATGTCGGACGGGGCTTCTGACGTGCTGCTGCTGCTGGTTGTTGCGGTTGTTGCCGAAGCCATCCGGGGCGCACTGGCCGTTCCGCACCGTGCCTGGAGACGGATCCACTATGGTCAACTGCGGGACTGGGTAGAACTCTCTGGTCACCGGGTCTGTCATTTCTCTCGCTTTGAGTTCCGTTGTGGTTTCAGACTGGCGCGGCGGCGGAGACGACGAGGATGAGGAGGATGGACGATGAAGAGCGCAGCAGACATCCAAGTGCGAGGTTATAACGACACCAAGCAGTGCCGGCTCGATTGCGTAGTGGGGCGGAGGAGGAGGGGAGCGAGGGAGGGAGGTTGCTTAGACACGACGATGTAATGTGAGATTCATAAATACATAGAAAAATACATAAAAAGATTGTTTTGGTTTTTTTCCCCCAATGGGCAGGTGAACATTTTGTGACCTGCAGACTAAAGAGCGACGTGAACACAAGCAGCCAAGTGCGATGTAAGCAAGCTGGAGGGAGACAGTTTGAGGTTAGATGCAGTGATGCGATACTGTACTGTAAGTGTGGCGGGCGGTACCCTCACATTTTCTCTCCTCCCCCCTTTTTACCCTTCCCTCAGGTTTGCATGAGCCCCGTGCAACAAGCTTTCATGCTCGGAGTTTGACATGAAGAAAACAACAAACACGATACAATCATTAATTTCTTTTGGGGAAGTGTACTTGTAAACACAAAATAACCTGCTCCGCCTTTTTAATCGAATTAAATATCATTAAAATACAATTTTATTAAATGTTGCCTCAGAATATTTCAGCATGAATGAACTGGCCAACACTGCAGAATGTGGTTATTGTGTCTGCACCGCAGTTCAGAGGTTCTGGGTTTGAAACACAGCTCCGGCTCCAGGTATGGACTTTGCATGCCTCCCACATTAAAAAAAAAACACGCATGTTCATACTTGGCTAATTGAAGACTAATTTATCAACAGGTGTGAGTATGAGTGGTTGTTCGTCTATGTGTGCCCTGCAATTGGCTGGTGACCAGTCCAGGATGTGGGAGAGGCTCCAGGTCATCCGCAAGCCTAATGAGGACAAATGCTGTAAAAAAAAAATACAATACAAAATGGATATTGACAGGCAACAGAGAAGAATGTGCTCCCATAAATGGACAGATGAGACAAAACTGGAGTGCTTCGGCAAGTGACAGCAACTATGTTGATGGACGCAAAAAAAGAAGCATAGAAAGAAGACAGCAGTCCAAAAACATGAAGGAGGCTCAGGTATGTTAAGGGGCTGCTTTGTTACATCCAGCACAGAGTGTCTTGAATGTATGCAGGGCACAATGAAATGTCAAGACTATCAAGGCATTCTGGAGCAAAATGTGCAGTATGCAGAAGGCACCTTTCAAACCTGAGCGAGGTGGAAAAGTTTAGTGATGATTGTGGATGTTTTTTTGTTGTTGTTGCTGTTGTTTTTAACCTGTTCTGTTCAGCTGCATGGACATGCAGAATGGTGGATCTGTACGCCTTTTGTGCTGGAACAGTTTTGTTGTGCAACATGGAACCTTGAAATACTCCCTCTCCTTAGTTTTACGTTTTTTTTTTATTATTCTGATGTTTATGGAAAATGTAGCTGAACAGAAAAGGGTTTTAGGTAACAGACAGGGAAACAGAACCGACAAGGGGAATAGAGGTGCGAACAACAGCAGAACAATAGTTAGACAGCCTAGATATTTGACCACAAGTAACGTTACAACAGTCAAATTGTGTTCTCTTTTGTGGATTGGGGGTGGGGGGTGTCACCTGCTGAGGACATTCGACAACTAACCAATTGGACAAGATGAGAGAGGACAGAAAAGGGAAGGGCACGACAGGATGTGGCAAATGAGCAAGGCAGTGCTACTGAGGAGTAGTGTGGTGGGATGCTTTTGTAGTGTCTAAATATCTGTAAGAACCTGAGTTCTGAGGAGTTAAGCCAAGCGAAATGTGAAGACCCACCACCCACCATATTACTACAGTTACCAGGTCCCCAACTAGCAACCATTATTTATTTACCATGATCGTGGGGTGTCGTGCGTTAAAAGACTGAATACACTGGTGAGGGTGGGGCAACCGTCCCCCCCAAACAGGCCAACCAGCTCCCCAGAGGGTGTGCGAATGTATGTGGTGCATTAAACATCTGCAGAGGAAAGGCATGGCGGGCCAGAGAGCAGGTTGGAACACCTGGAAAAGTGTCCTCCCCAGCCTGACACTGCGTCTCCACCCCGCCCCCACTCCCCTCTCCCAACTGACGGGTGTATGATCCATTGTAAAACTGGAGGACCGGCAGGACCGAGAAGGGGGGCGACCAGACCAGAAACCAGCACAAATGTACCAGGACCTGGACCGGTGGGAGTGGAGTATTTTTCGATGGAATAGTATCAAGAATTAGTACCAAGAAGTCTAAATCAATTCTTTTTTTTGTTTTTGTTTGTCAGTCTCTTGCACAAAACAGCATTTTAGCATTAAATATCAATCATTAAAATATCACATTGCCTCATTCTGTTTGTCCAGGGTATGTATAATTTTGGTTTTAGCAGCCTGTCCAATTCTTAATTGCAGGCTGGTTTTAGATTACAACACTAAGTGGCCACATTTCTTCTCGTAGGGACCGACCGGTTGGGACTGCAGACAGGCCAAAGCAGTCTCCTAATACCTGAAACTTCCACGATTGGCTTACAAGCAGTGCAACCACAGACTGAGCAGCTGCTAAGTCAGGTCAAAATCATGCATCTCTAGTGTGGTATTTCTGTAGCAGTTGAACATGTGAGAGCTGAAGGACTGTGTGGTAATAGCCACCACCATGGTGAAACAATGGGTGAAGAAATAGGATGGTGTCCAAACAGCACATGATGCCACATAACTGAACACTGTTCACGGCTGTATGCTGTGCTGTGACATTCTGAGCTGTATACAATACAGTATACATATTTTATACTGCGTGTGTCTAAGTGTCTATAGCTAATCACATAGGCCACATTAAAGTAGTAATAAAGTAGTCACATATTGAATCTTTCTTGAACTCTTGAATGGCTTCTCCTGTTCCCAAGACCAGTCTGGTGTATGGTGCTCATCAATTTGGCAATGGACTCAATGAATCCCATGGGGTTAATGATAACAACGCAATCTGCGAATAATTGCAATGATTTATGTTCCCCTTGCCTGAAGATAGCTGGGATAGGCTCCAGCACGCCCGTGACCCTAGTGAGGATAAGCGGAACGGAGGATGAATGAATGAATGAATGATGTTCCCCTAAAAGTGATTATACTTTCATATATTAATAGTTTAAACCATAAAGATACCACAAACTACAGTGGGAGGAAAAGTATGTGAATTCTATGGAATTTCTTACATTTCTGCATAAATGGATCATAAAATATGATGAGCTTCTTCTAAATCACAGGAATAAACAAAACAGTCTGCTTAAACTAATACCACACAAGCAATTATATGTTTTCAGATTACATTTTGAAAATCATGCAAATATACACAGGACAGGGAGAAAAATGTAACCGAACCTCCAGGCTACAGATTCTCCAAAAGCTAATCAGGTGTAAGCCAACCCGAGCTAACATGGAATCCAATCAATGGGACAAGATTGCAATTGGGGCTTAAAGCTGCTCTGGCCACTAGAAAACACACACCATGTTAGAATTGTCTCCTGTCAAGAGGCATTGCCAGAGGTGTACCATGCCTCACTCAAAAGAGCTCTCAGAAGACCTATGATTAAGAATTGTTGGCTTGAAAAAAGCTGGAAAGAGGTTACAAAAGTGTCCCTAAAAGTCTTCATCAGTCCACAGTTAGTTAGACACATTTTCTGTCAAGGAGAAGGTTCAGCACTGTTGCTTCTCTCTCAAGGAATGGTCATCCTGTAAAGATGACTTTGCAGCCAGACAACGCAGAATGCTTAATGAGGTTAAAAAAGAAGAAGAAGAACCTTAGTGTGTCAGCCGAAGACTTACACAAATGCCTGGATTTCTGTTGACAAATCTACCACATGTCAAACATTACACAAGAATGGGGTGATGGGAGAACACCAAGGAGGAAGCCATTGATGTGTTAAAAAAATATTGCTGAACACTTGAAATTAAAGAGCACTTGGATGTTCCACAGAATTCCTGGCAAAATATAGTTCAATTATATACAACCCCAATTCCAATGAAGTTGCGATGTTGTGTTAAACATGAATAAAAACAGAATACAATGATTTGCAAATCATCTATCCATCCATCCATCCATCCATTTTCTGAGCCGCTTCTCCTCACTAGGGTCGCGGGCGTGCTGGAGCCTATCCCAGCTATCATCGGGCAGGAGGCGGGGTACACCCTGAACTGGTTGCCAGCCAACCACAGGGCACATGCAAACAAACAACCATTTGCACTCACATTCACACCTACGGGCAATTTAGAGTCTCCAATTCATGCACATTTTTTGGGATGTGGGAGGAAACCCGCACAGGGAGAACATGCAAACTCCACACAGGCGGGGCCGGGGATTGAACCCCGGTCCTCAGAACTGTGAGGCTGACACTCTAACCAGTCGTCCACCGTGCCACGATTTGCAAATCATGCTCAAAATATATTTAATTGAATACACTACAAAAAGTCGCAGTTTTTTTTTCATAGTTTGGCCGGGGGTGAGATTTATACTCCGGCGCGACTTATATGTGAAATTATTAACACATTATTATATAATTTCACGTTATTTTCACACTGACAACCGCAAGAGGGCGCTCTAGGCCTGTGTATCTGTACCTGCTACTTCTGTACCTCTGAAAATTGATAATTTCAACGTTAGTGGTAATTTATAAAAACAACCGAGAAGGACTGAACAAAAATGGCATCGAAAAAAATAAATTTCCCCCCAAAAATGCGACTTATACTCCAGTGCGACTTATATATGTTTTTTCCTTCTTTATTATGCATTTTTTGGCTGGTGCGACTTATACGCCGGAGCGACTTTTAGTCCGGAAAATAAGGTATTCTGTTTTTATTTATGTTTAAGACAATGTCCCAACTTCATTCGAATTGGGGTTGTAGGAGGAACAAACAATGCCATATGTGGAGGAAAATGGCATAGCACACCAACATCAGAACCTTATCCCAACTAAGCATGTTGGAGGTAGCATCATAGTATGAGCGTGCTCGTTACCTCAGGGCCTGGACAGCTTGCTGTCATCAATGGAAATATGAATTCACAAGTTTATCAAGACATTTTGCTGAGGAAATTGCGTCCATCTGTCCAACAGTCAAAAGAGGATTGGTATTGCAGCAGGACAATGATCCAAAACACACAACAGAATGGCTTCAGAAGAAGAAAATACATTCTGAATGGCCCAGTCAAAATCTCGACCTATACCTGATACAGATGCTGTGGAATGACCTGAAGAGAGCTATTCATACAAGACAGCCCAAGAACCTTGCTAAACTGCAACAGTTTTGTATAGCATAATGGTACAAAATTCATCCTGATCGTTGTGCACGTCTGATCTGCAACTACAGGAAACATTTGCTGGAGGTTATTGCTGCCAAAGGAGGGTCAAACAGTTATTAAAACCAAGGGGTTCACTTATTTTTTCCTCCCTGTCCTCTTAATGTTATGCTCTATAAAAATATGAAAACATATAATTGTGTGGTACGTATTAGTTTCAGCAGATTCTGTTTATTCTTATGATTTGGATGATCAGACTACATTTTATGAGCAATTTATGGAGAAATAAAAAGAAAATTCAAAGCGTTCACATACTTTTTCCTTCCAC
The DNA here is from genome assembly GCF_024500275.1 of Phycodurus eques. NCBI lineage: Eukaryota > Metazoa > Chordata > Actinopteri > Syngnathiformes > Syngnathidae > Phycodurus > Phycodurus eques. Next base: position 10,230,683 of record NC_084536.1, read on the forward strand.
AATATGATCCTGAAACACTTCAAAAGTAGAGAAACTCTGCTACTTTGTAGGCCGCTGACACTACCAATGGTTAGCGCTTTGGTGTTTAGTGACCCGAAACTGTATTTTCAATTTGCGGTATTGTTGTTAAGAAAATTTTCAGCTGAAGGTTGTAATTGTGCAACTGTCATTAATGAAACTGCTACATAAAAAAGACAATTAAACATTGTTTTATGGAATATGTGGTCCACCCAGAAAACATCACAGTGCTAATCTTAAGTTAATAAATGACAAGGGGTGTCTCAGCAGCAGTTATTCACCTGACGGTCATTGCTTCCCCGGCTGAGGGTGGGTGACTGACTTTGCCGGATTTCCTCATTGTCATTCAACTGAATGCGCTGCCAACAGACCTCGACATGTCCAAAAGGATGAAGGTTGATATACATAATCATATTTTACCAAAGGAATGGCCTGATTTGAAGAAGGTAGGGAGATAAACGGCACATTCACTTGGCACACATTTGAATTACCGTAACTTCTTATAGCATGGTGAGGAGAGTAAATCCTCATCTTCCATAAAGCCAGATTTTATATGACTCAAGCACAAAAATGTATTTGTGTGTTAGTTTTGTCTGTTCTAAATGCCATCAAAAACATCCAGACAATTCCCAGTGGTGTAAAACAGGACAGCTCAGTCCATACATCAGTGCAAGTGGTTAAACGTTAATCAATAACTAACTACTTGTGCTTGGCTTTCGCTAATGATTGTCCGACTTTATTGCCGGAGGGGAGGTTTTCATTTCTCTTTTTTTTTTCAGTTGTTTTACGTTTTACAACGTACAGTATAGCGTACACTACTGGCCATCATTCCACTGAAACACAACTTTAGATTGACTATAAAAGTTCCAACTAAGCTCAGACCGACATTATTTGCTCACAATTTGTATTGTAGTGTGGATTGCAATGCTCTTTAAAATGTACACATATGCACGAGTCAAATCATAACATCTAAATGAAGTGCAAGCGTGGCACTTCATTTAGATGTCATGATTTGTATGTGTTACAGTGGCTAATCATATCGACAATACTAGTATGTAATACTACAATTAATTGATCACATATGGATATATACTGTATAAGGATTTTACATTACACATTAGTAGATACAGCTTTCTGAAAACTCCAATGGTGTGTATGCATTTCAGAGGTACGGCTATGATGGCTTCGTCCAGCTTCACCATCACTGCAAGGTGAGTCAAGTGCAGGATGATGCTTACATCAGAGGACCTGCAGTATTCTCTTCAAATCTACCTTCAACACAACAAACAAGGGTGGTTGTCATCTGCAGAAGATGGATGAATTTGTGTTTCACACTTGCATACAGTACTGGTTGTTGTATATTTGTGGTGCAGACCACACACTTGTAGGCATGTATGATGTGAAAGGGTTGGAGCACACAATGAGTGCTGTGCTGGACCTCTAAACTGAGTTTTTTAAAGTCCATTCCAGAAAATGTGTTAGTTTTTCAAATTCAACTTACATTTGCATATCATATTTTACAATGGTTTGTTTTTGATCATTTCTTTATGTATTTTTTTATTAATAACTTTTATGTGCAATACATTTTAATTGACTCGTTTATTTAAGTGCAGTTTTTTCCCCCCTATATTTAAGCGCAGTCTTAATATTTATACTGTGCTTAATGTTACACCGGCTTAAACCTTTTTTTTTAAATACAGTATATTTGTTCAGTTCAGTTGTATTTAACTTTTAAGTACAATTCATTTGCATTTCATCTTTTAGAACTGTTTATTTTCAAACATTTATTTTAGTATGTTTTTTTTAATTTTACTTTTATGTGCAATACATTTAATCATTTAGGTGCAGTTTTCTTCATTTTCCTATAATTAAGCACAGCATCAATGTTCAAACTTTGTGTAATGTTATGTTACAGTGGATTACAATAATCGTAAATACCTACACTACTAAATTTAAATTTTCATGGTGGTACTTGGAGAGCTAATATTTTTTTAATAAAATGCTTGTCGAAAAAAGTTCAAGAATCACTGATTTAGAGTCTTCAATTAACCTAACATGCATGTTTTTTTTTTTTTAATTATTATTATGGGAGGAAGCAGGATTACTGGGAGAAAAGCCCACACAAGCACAGGGGGGGGAAATGCAAACTCCAAAAAACCTGGCCCAAGATTCGAACCCCTACCTTTAGAACTATAAGGCATATGTGCTAACCATTACAACAGTAATGGCATACAATATCTCATATATATATTAGAATTACAGATTCAGCAAATGTGAGCACGTTTTGGTTCATCAACAACTCACTCTCTGTGAATTAGGTGTCTCCATCATAGACTCCTAGGCTGTCTGCTGCCATCATGTGGCTGTTATGCAGCTAACACAAGTTCGACTTTGTGTGTCCAACAAATAGGTAGACAACTTCTGTAAACAATCACAGAAGGGAGAAGCAAACAAAAGGTTTGGCCAATGGGGACCTCATGGCTTTCTTTTAAATAAGACAAATTATACATTTTCAAGTAATTCAAAGTCAACCGAAAGTTCACTTTTTAATGTAAAAGCAAACGAGAACATTTATATAACTTTTGAATTGCAACTGTGTTTCAGGGTGAAGCGAAGATGATGAAGGACGGTAAGCTGTTTCGTGTGATTCAAGAAAATTGCTGGGATGCAAGCGCGCGGATACGAGACATGGATCGATATGGTAAAGGCTGTGACATATCGGCCTCCAATCACATAACCCCTGAATGAAATCGAAGAGAGTTTCTGATTATGACAATATTCAGGTGTCACAGTTCAAGCCCTTTCCACTGTCCCTGTGATGTTCAGCTACTGGGTAAGACACACCAGAAACATATTAATTTCAGCAGTAACACAGAACAGTGACTCAGTTGCGCCATCAGCCCTTACTCGTTTGATATTTGAAATAATAGTCACGGTGACTGGCATTTGCACATTTGCCATTGGCCTGTGGGACAGGTAGTCTGACTGAGCCCTATGAACATCTGCAAGAGGCCAATGCAAAAGTATCACATGACATGACATGAAAAAAAATCATACTCTGAATAATAATAATCTGGCAACCCTCTGTAGGAAGGGTAGAGTTAACCACGCTCTGATAGTAGACGATCATCAACTCAGGTGTGCAACACAGACAATCACTACAACATTAATCCACTTGTTTTATTTTCAGGCCAAACCGCATGACACCCTGGATCTATGTGTCCTTTTGAATGACGATTTGGCGCAGACGGTGTGCAGCCACCCCAAAAGATTCGTGGGCCTGGGAACGCTGCCCATGCAAGCCCCCGACCTGGCCGTGCTGGAAATGCGGCGTTGCGTAAGGGAACTGGGTTTCCCGGGGGTGCAGATTGGCTCACATATAAACAACTGGGACCTCAGTGCAGCTGACCTTTATCCCTTCTATGCTGTAAGAATTTCGCTTACTGCAGATGGTCCTGGTAGAACGCTTGCGCGATAGTGTTTGTAAACAATTCGACATTTACACCTCGCCATCCTACAAGTCCGATACTTTTTTGACATTCTTGGAGGTCATGTTTTTGCTCATTAAGAAATACTGACGCTGCAGTCTGTTTCCCATGCAGGAAGCTGAAGAGCTGAATTGCTCCATTTTTGTACACCCCTGGGACATGCAGACGGATGGGAGGATGGCTAAGTATTGGCTGCCCTGGCTGGTGGGTGAGGGAGATGGAGTAGAAACAGGATGTGTTAGATCTTAACCGATTTTTTTATCGTGAGCGACCCCACACATGATGAGAGAAACATCAGCATGTGTTTAACGTTTACAATTCACTCCCGGCACCCCTTTCCGAGCAGATCGGGGACCAAATTCACTCCTAACACACCCACAACACAGAATAATCGGTCAGGGAACACTTTCTGAGACATCTGGATGCCTGAAATGGAATATTTTAGTTTTTATATTGTATAACTGCTTTTTAATGTGTTTTACTAGTGAATTGCAACATTGGTTTGATTAGAATACATAAGATGTGACTTCAGGCTTTCTGCTCAAGAACAATAGAAATAGGTGGAGGTGTGAAGCCAACTGCACACATTCCCAAGAGAGGAAGGTTTTTCTTTTTTGGGGGGGAACCAACCCCAAAATGCCTATTGGTGGTTTATTCAAGAATTTTTGGGTTTATAAAAAAATATATACTATGTATTTTTTACAATGCAATCATAATAGGTGTCAAGTACCTGCGGATTGTCGCTATTCGTGGGCCGGCCCAGTCCCTAACCCCCACGAATAGCGGCGGTCCACTGTATGTGTTTAGAAAGAAAAACAGCAAAATATGCACTTTCTAATTATTACAATGCACTCATTTGCCTTTAGTACAAAATTATCCGAACATTCCTGTGAGAACAGGTCAACTTATCGTAACCCTTCGATTTTTCTTGTATTCATCAAAAAGGCATGCCAACAGAGACGACAATGGCTATTTGCTCAATGATTTTTGGAGGTGTCTTGGAGAGATTTCCAAAATTGAAGGTCTGCTTTGCTCACGGAGGTAAATGATATGCTTAACATGAGATAGACTATGTTTTATCTCTGGTAATAAAAAGATATCCCTCCTTTTTATAACAGGAGGCTCCTTCCCCTTCACCGTTGGTAGAATTGAACACGGGCACAAAGTTCGGCCTGACTTGTGCGCTGTAGACAACGAGTCCAATCCCCGCAAATACCTCGGTTCTTTTTACACTGACTCCCTCGTTCATGATCCTGTTTCCCTGAAGCTACTGACTGATGTTATTGGAAAAGTAAGCTCCCGCGTCTTGAAGGTGGTCAGAGAAGACTCCTGCACTGGGTCGTGTGTTGGGAGTTTGAACAGGCGTTAGTTTGTTGTTCTGTGATCTGATATTTTCTTTAGGATAAAGTGATGCTTGGAACGGATTACCCATTCCCACTGGGCGAGCTCCAACCCGGATCTCTCATTGAGTCAATGGAAGAATTTGACGAAACACTAAAGGTAGTATTCATGTTTGAAACAATATACTGTACACTCCGTTACAAGGCTCCATTTGATGCATCTAGTGGGTTACTGCCTGTTGGATTTATCTTGCCCAACATTATAAAAAATAGACACAAAAGGAATGAAGACGCTGGTTTATTTTTCTCATGAGGAGGGCGCATGGGAGATTGTTCAGATTACAGCCTCTCAACACGCTCTGAACAATCTCTCCCGTCGCTCCTGCATTTATTTGAAAATAGGGAGGTTTCTAAGTTTACAAGACATAACGTACTAAGCTACAAGACACAACACACTAAGGGTAGGGTTTCAAGGTGAAAACATGGCACCTGCCACGTCCCGGCCACGTCCTTCTCTCAGATGATTCCTGCTGAGTCATCTTCTTGAAGGCGAGACATCTTTCTTTCTAAACATTGTCCATAATACTAATGCAAGCTAAGCAAATAAATGATAACTTCTACAATATATCTAACACTGCCCCACTTTGTCCCAATGCAAGTGGACTTCAATGATGTCATAAAAATACATTCCTGGATACATATACTGGTATCCCGATCCACACCAATGTTTAAAGAGTTTTGTTTGGCCCATGCACCACCCTTGTTTAGAGTTTCATGGACATCAGTATGTAATTTCTTCATCATCGGGCTACCTAACTCACCAACCAAATCCATCCATCCATCCATTTTCTGAGCCGCTTCCCCTCACAAGGGTTGCGGGCGTGCCGGAGCGTCTCCCAGCTATCATCGGGCAGGAGGCGGGCTACACCCTGAACTGGTTGCCAGCCAATCACAGGGCACACACAAACAAACAACCATCCGTAAAATCATTAATAAAAAAAAAACAAAAAAACTTGATAGTATTGTCTTCTTGTTTTACAGGATAAGCTGTTGGCTGGAAATGCACTGGAATTTCTGGGCCTCAAAAAAGTACAATTTGACTAACAAGCACATTGAGTCCAACCTGTGGCAGAGGTTTGAATACTCATGAGTCTGTTGTTGTTTATGGTTGTTTTATCAGTCATTTTAATTATTATTATTAAATTCCATAATTTTGTCTGATATAAAAATAGCGAGAAAATAAACTGCTGGTCTACTGCCGTGTGACCAAAACAAAATATGCATCCAACCAACAAAAACGGTTTAAACCAACTAAAAATGCATACTGGGCTGTGTTTTTTTAATTTTTTTTTATTTTATTGCATAAAATCTGATTATGATATGATTGATTAATCATACCATTTTCTGTCAACTGTATATGACTCAAATTACATTCTGAAACATGAATGATCAATAAAACACAACATTTTTTTTATTTTTTTATTGCTATACCATGATTAAAAAAAAAGTCAGTCTGATTTTGGATTTGCTCTTTTTGGGATTCATTGACTAATGCAATAATGTTACTGTCATATGGTAAAGCCGATTTTTCCACGAGAGGAAGGAACCGCTGTAAAATATCTATATGAGCGAGGGATAAAACTTCGATTGAGAGAGAAAAAGGACAGAAAAAAGAAAGCAAGGTAGAGACTTATGTCAGCAATACTCGCCGTCGCGCGGTGACGTCGGTTAGGAAGTGGTTGCATTTATTTTAGTGTTGTACTTTCCTATGTTCAAAAGCAACCTTATTTTCATCCCTCTTTGACTCAATGATATATACCACAAAGGTTAGGCAATTTCACTTTCCGAAGAGACCCGTGGATGACATCAATGGCAGTGATGACGACGCTTCGGAGGATCCTGGAAGAATCTTTCCAAAAGTGCATGGAGGCGTGGCAGAAAAGGCTGTGTATATATATATATATATATATATATATATATATATATATATATATATATATATATATATATATATATATATATATATATTAAACAAATGTTATGTGGTGATAGCACATGCTTTGGCATTGACAAAAAATAAGTAAACCTCGTGAAAATCGGCTGAGAAATGAGAAAGTTATGACTTAATTTCAGTGTCCAGGCATTACCTTTGAAGGGATCATCGGCCTTCCCAACATGGCCGCCGAGTCTTATTATTATTTTAAGATTTTGAGTTTTTGCAGTGTGGGTGTTTATTTTCAGTTTTAAAAAAAATCCTGTATGTATCAGGTCACTTTCATTGCCACAAGTACATGTACTGAATCTATTTAAATGCTAGTTTATTTTTTTTTAAAGATTTTTAATTTGTGCAGTGTGGGTGTTTATTTTCAGTAAAAAAATAAATTAAAAAAAACCCTGGCAGTGTCACGTCGCTTTCATTGCTACAACTACATTCCTTATGAAACACTGTTTGCAAATGTCTGCTTTTCTATAGCTGGACATACACAATTTTAAAAGTCAGCTAGGTGCAGGTGAGAGATTATATTTTAAAAAATACATTATTGCATGATAATGAGTTTGTCTTTGTTTCTTTTTTGTGTAGTTGTTACCTTGTATATACATTTCCAACAGTGTTATCTGTTGGAAATGTATCTATTTAAGAGTCTCTAGCTCTTAAATAGAGCTAGAGACTGGCCAAAATGTTTTTAATATTCCTTTCCCCTGACATGAAATATTCATATTGTATTCATACTGTTACAAAAGGTCTGTGCTTTTCTGACAATAATCCATACTTTTATAATGTATTGAATACATTGATATAATAATAATAATAGCAATAACAATTATTATTATTATTATCATCTTCATTCATTAGTGGCGAGGCTAGCCCTATTTTGGATTGTCCACCAGAAGGTCTTTTTCAAGGTCTAAAAAGTTCGATCAAATTTCAGAAGGGTACTTTCCAAAATTAGGTCATGGGCTCAGCCCACCCAAAGTACTCGGCCTAGACCCTGGTGGCAACATTTTATCACACCTGCTGATTCGTGGCTATTTGAAGAAGACAATTTACATGTCTTCAATTACTGAATGGGTTATCCAAGACTAATTATTAAAAACATTGTGGTGGAACATGTCAAAGAGTTACCGTAATTTCTCATGTATAATGCTAATTTACCCCCCCCCCCCCAAAAAAAAAGAAAACTGTCAAAAGTCAATAGTGCACATTTTACATAGCTATAAGGGCAAATAGAAAAAAACTCTCACATTTTATAAATGTATGCCGCCATTTATGGTTATGAAAAAGTGGTACACTTTCATTCTAATATGCCACCACCACCTAGTGGTTATAAAAAAGGTGTAGTCTACACTTTCATTCCAATTTGACAGGGGTACGTATGACTGCATTATATGTACAGTTGTGCAGTTTACATACCCTGGCAGAATTTGTGAAATATTTATTTATTCTTTTTTTTACAACAACAACCATGATTAATTTATTTATGGTTATATATTGTTTAATGATAATGCTTTCGTGAAATGCTTGACCGTTTAATTTGAATCCCATTAAAATAAAATTAAAAGTGTTTTGCCTGGTCCTTCATGTTTTCTTTAAAGAATTGGACCCATCTTCCAAATTCTGCCTGGGTAATCAAACATGCCAGCACCATGGACGACTGGTTAGCACATCTGCCTCACAGTTCTGGGGACTGGGATTCAGATCCCAGCACCGCCTGTGTGGAGTTTGCATGCTCTCCCCGTGCCTGGGTGAGTTTTCTCCGGGCACTCCGGTTTCCTCCCACATCCCAAAAACATGCGTGGTAGGTTGACTGAAGACTCTAAATTGCCCGTAGGTGATGTGAGTGCAAATGGTTGTTTGTTTCTATGCACCCTGCGATTGGCTGGCGACCGGTTCAGGGTGTACCCCGCCTCCTGCCCGGAGATAGCTGGGATAGGCTACAGCAGCCTGTGACCTTAGTGAGGATAAGCGGTATAGAAAATGGATGGATGGATGGTAATCAAACATATGAGCACAACTGTGTGTTTTCTAATTTACTAAATAATAAAACGGCTGTGAATTTTAAAATAAGAGCATGTACATTTTTTTAAAAAGTATTACGTGTTCAAATAAAGTGCTTAACTTCAGAATAATTCTTTGAAAAAAAACCTAACATAATACAGATAATACTTCATGTTTTGATCATATGGGTATAAGCAAAATCATGCATTGTAAAAATGCATTACACATAGGTAGAAGGGTTTTGCACAATTTTATGGTCAACTTTGGGGGTGCGTGTTATACATAGGTGCGCATTATACACGAGAAATTACGGTACGTGTTATGAAGAAAATGCGCTGGAGAAGAAGATTTGGGGACGGAGGGACCTTGTGTGGTGTGTGACTATAAAGTATCTTTAATGCTACATTAACAAATGTTGTATATTTGATTTTGTCAGAGGTAATGACTTGGGACACCTTTGGCCACTAAAAATAGAGTAGACACACCTCGTATACAGGTGCAAAAATTAAACTATTGCGGAAAATGTACTTCATTTCAGTCGTTCAATTCAAAAACTAGAGTTTTATCCAGCGGCACGGTAGACTACTGGTTAGAGCGTCTGCCTCACAGTTCTGAGGACCTCGGTTCAATCCCCGTCCCCGCCTGTGTGGAGTTTGCATGTTCTCCCCGTGCCTGCGTGGGTTTTCTTTGGGCGCTCCGGTTTCCTCCCACATCCCAATAACATGCATGGTAGGTTAAGTGAAGACTAAATTGCCCGTAGGTGTGAATGTGAGTGCGGATGGTTGTTTGTTTGTATGTGCCCTGCGATTGGCTGGCAACCAGTTCAGGGTGTACCCCGCCTCTTGCCCGATGATAGCTGGGATAGGCTCCAGCACTCTCGCGACCCTTGTGAGGATAAGCGGCTCAGAAAATGGATGGGTGGATGAGCTTTATCCTGCTTGTTTGTGCCAGGGCCTTGCTTGCGTGCATTGATTTGATTTCAAGTCATGTTTTCACTGTTTCCGGTCTTCTGACGTCATATCCGCGTTCTCCATGAGCGTCGAAGAGCAATGGCGGCGAGCCGGGGATCGTCTTCGAGATGGGTTTTCACCCGGGAGCAGCTCGAAAGTACGCCGTCTCGCCGATGCGGAGTGGAACCGGACCGCGAGCTGTCCTACCGCCAGCAAGCGGCGTATCTGATCCAAGACATGGGACAGCGGCTCAATGTGTATCCTTCGTAAACAAACGCGTTCCGAAGCCACACGCGGAAGCTAACGAGCGTTACGATACCAACCGAATGTCTCTAGAGTTTTTCCATTTAAGAGCGAATGCTTACGTTCAAGTGTCTTACTTTATACTGCGTGCGTTATTTTGCAGCTACACCGACGGGAACGCGGTGTGCTTAGCCAGGGGTAGCATGTAGCATCCTAACTCGGTAGCAATAGGTTCGCGTCATTAAGAAGGCCGTGCGTGCATCAGGTTTGCGCCTGTGGCAACTTTGCCAACCCCCCTCCTGTTTCCTAAAACCTCAAACGGGTTTGCTCTCAATCCCGACAGCGAAGGACGCCCGAGGTGTTTGTTCGTCGCTCTTTACGGATCGATTCAGTTGTGCCTCCCCGAAGCGTCATTTGCGCAACATTGAGGTATTTGGGCCGTGCCTATGGGAGCGTTCGCCGTGTCGTCACCAAATGGTCACGTGGTGACAGAAAGCATATGGAAGTCAATGGCCGACCACGAGTTATCGGGATTTTCACGCTTATTTCCGTTAATCAAGAAGTGGTGGTGTCGTATTCCGTCATGTGCTCTATATGCAGATTGTCAACGAAGGATTCTGAGAGTTTTTACGGCATAGATGTCAAACTCAGGCCCGGGGGCTAAATTTGGCCCACGATGTAATTATATTTGGCCCACAAGACCATATTAAATGTGTATTAGAGCTGGCCCGCCAGTGTATAGCACATGCGCCACTAATATTACAAATCCCAGAATGCTTTGCTAGTGTGTTGGCCCATCAGTCTAGACAGGTGAGCGCCCCTTCCCTTTCTGTTGCTGTCGTTAGCAACTATGCTACCAGTCTCCTCGGGCAAATTTACACTTCCCCTTCCCAAAAATGGCCAACCAAAAGATGGAAAACGTTTACCTTCCAAGACAGGTGGGAGGCAGATTATCTGTTCACTAAAGTAAAAGACAGATCTGTTTGTCGTGCGCGGAGCAATATGGTTGTAACAAAGAATATAACATAATTGAATTAATGTTTTTTTTTATGCTCTTTATCAATTCCTAGGCGGGGACTGTTAATAGTTTAGAAGTTTGACTTTTTATTGAAAGACATTCTTAATTTTTTGGGTTGTTTTGTTATTGGAATTTGAAAAAATATTTACATAAAAAAGAGAGGTTGTTGGAGAGATAAAGAGAAGAGACAGAATAATTCATGTTATCTATTTAAATACAAATACCACTGATGTCTTTAATCGCAAATTAGATTTCTCATGTTTATAATATTAAAGATGATTACAGATTCAGTGTTTAAGCAAAATGTAAGTTTGTTGTCATATGATAAACTTTAACCCTACATTTCTGCAGAGAAGGGAAACATGTACATCGTAGTGATTTTTCATTAAACATTGAGTTTGGCCCGCGAAGTCCCAATTTTTTATTCCGGCCCACCGTGAATTTGAGTTTGACACCCCTGTTTACGGCATCCCAAAGACACATGAAGCTCATTGAAGCTAGCTTACGTGCAGCCACATTTGGTGACAGAACTGGAACCAGACTGACCGACTTTTGACATTTTATATAGTAATGGTAAGGCACTTAACTTTGTATATATAATATTGTGATATTAGATATATTCTTCATATTTAATGATATTTGGCACAAACAAAAGATACATCTCACATTAGGTAATACCTTTCATCTCATTCTCAAATACTTGATGCCTCTGTTACTTTTGGTGGTATTTTACCTCTTAAGTAGGCCTACTATCGTATACAATTTACAAAGTGACGCAAAGGGCCGTCGGTCACGTGATGCAATGTGGGCGCTGTCGGCCTTGTGAGCATAATGAGGCCTTTAGAAGGCACGCTCAGTTACCGGTGTACTGTTTCTCAATTTAATTTGCTTAGTTATGGCTGGTTAATATTCCTGGCCACCAGCACGGTGGAATAATGGTGAGCTCATCTGCCTTAGAGTTGAGAGTAGGGATGGGCAAGTATCGATACTAGTTATTGGGTACTCTTGTAGGCTGTCAATACCGGCCACCGATACTTAAAGGGGAAGTTTGCAGTTTTCAAACTGCGAGCAAGTTTTGAATGTAGCCTCACTTCACTCTCCCCCACCCCTGTCTCTAATGCGTTAGTAGGACTCTCACATAGTTTCCAGGCAGGCCATGCCCCGCTGCAACATGATTGGCTCCTGCATCGCAGGAAGGGCAGGCTGTGCACATGTAACAAGCTGTTCATCCTAAAAATGTATCACATTTGTACTAAATCAAAACAAAGAAGCTTGTTATGGTTAGGTTTAGGGCAAGGGTTGGGGCTTAAAGTGGTTGAGGATGGGTTAATGTTAAGGTTAGTGGGAAACCAAGTCACATACTTCTTTTCCCGTCTGGGACCAATAGCGCATGTTCTGCCGGGATACAGAAGCCAATCATAGTGCGGCATCGTGCATCCTGGAGCCAGTAATGTTGGAGCGGGGCGTGTCCTGTCTGGAAACTGTGGGAGTCCTAAGAACGCGTCTCTAAACATGAACAAGTCGTCCATTGTACGAACGTTTACCCTTGTTTTGTCTCGAGAGCTGTCCAATTCCTTCTTTTTAACTTTTGTTGCTAACCAGACGTAAATATTACGGCAAAAAAAAAAAAAAGGCTACGAGGTGTACCAACAGCGGGTGTGTTTCAATGAGAAAATGATTGACACATTACTATGTCATACCTTCTGTTTCTACAGTCTCTGATTGACTGTTCCTGTCACTGCGGGACGAGATTTAAAATCATTAATATTAAATTAGAGGCATAACATGGAGCCAAAGGGGGATGTTTTTTTTTCCAAAAGCTCATTTTAATAATAATCTACTTTTCGGTCATACAGACCATTTCAACATAAAGAAAGTGTTTTCATTTTCTGAAAACTGTAAAGTCCCACCTCTAAGCACAGCGTGAGGTGCGAGTATTATTGCTGTCCGCTTGGTGTTCACACTCATTGCTGTGATTTTTAGTGTGCTTGGCTATAAAAGTTGGGGCCTGGTGAGTGCCATCGGCGTCAGCAAATGAGAGTAGAATTGCCTGAGTCAGAAATGTTCAACTTTTTTTGTAATCAAATTATTAGGTATTTGTTAAACTTTTACAGCCCGAGTTCATAAATATAGATGTGTACAGATGCCTGTTTGTCTATATTTGCCGTGTGATTGACTGACTTAGGGTTTAAGGTTAGTTTAGGGTGACCCTGCCTCTCGCCCAAAGTCAGCTGCGATAGGCTCCAGCTCACCTGCGACACTGAGGACAAGCACTATAGAAAATGGATGGATTGATATTAGCCAAGAAGTGTTATTCAAAAGATTTGTATATTTTTTTGTTCTAGTGTTTGTTTTTGCTATGTTGATTTACCACTTAGAAATATGGGTTACATGGCTGTTTTAGGAATTGAATGCCGTATTAAACCGAGGGTCCCTGGTACTTGTTTTTACCTGGACTTTAGTCTGAAAACAGGTGATGAGTGAGCCAACAATCCAAATATTTCCCTTGATCCACATTCCAGCTCTCAACTAACTATAAATACAGCAATTGTTTACATGCATAGATTTTATATGCACCACTCATTTACCAAATTTCACAGGAATGTGAGTACCATTGTCTTTTCAAAGATTTTTTTAAAACACATTGTTACATTTTGGAGACAGATATTTTAATGTGTTCCGTTATTTCCGTTCCAGACAATATCTCCTACCACGCTATTTTTGGCCGCCAAAGTGGAAGAGCAGCCACGGAAACTGGAATATGTGATTAAAGTTGCGCACGCCTGCCTAAACCCGCAGGAATCGCCTCTTGACACTAAGAGTAATGTAAGTTGGGGGATCTCTATGTCAAGTATGGTGTGAGTTTTTTATTTATTTATTTTTAAAATAATTATATAGCTTTCCATGTTTCGTCTTTCCAGTCCACTCATTGGCCACGGTTTCCCAATGTATAACCTGCGGTATTCCCCGATGTCGGGGTCATTTTCGCTGTTGGTCCATCCAAAAAGCTACACATGCTTACGTTAAATAGCATTATGGCCCCTCTGGTATCAGCTTTGGTCATTTCAACTCAGCTGTTAGGTGAGATCATAGACTCATTACAATTGTTATATGTAATGACTGTCTATCAAACTTCAGGCATACCTCCAGCAAGCTCAAGAGCTGGTGATACTTGAATCCATAGTGCTGCAGACGCTTGGTAAGTAGTGGTGACGCGAGCGGATGATGATATGATATGAGAGCGAGAGAGAGCACATGTATCATAAACATTATTGGCTTACCGTATAGGAGGGTGTCTTATCGATGACAGTTTGTCAACTCAACATCCACTACTGTATACTCTGACTGTATGACTTCTCATAAGGTGACATGTCATTCTTTTTTCTGTAAACTATAGAAACGGCTTGATTGGGGATTTATAGCCTTCTCAGAAATTCACTTAAAGGAGACATGTTATGGCCCCCCACGCATTCTTTTGTCAAAATACACAAAGGATAAATACTTGGTTCTCGTGTAAATGGGACACACCTCACTTAATTCCGAGTATGGCTTTTGTTACTGTAAAGAGCAGTACAGTATAAGTGACCCAACTTTTTTGAGGTATAAGCCGTTGTTTGGCAGAATTTTTATTTATATTTTTTTGCTAATTTTTTTTTTTTGCTTTGACTTGCGAGCAAAACTTTGAGATACAAGCACTTGTGTGGTGGCAGTGAACTCGACTCACTTCACAACAGGCAGCAGTTTGGCAGGTAGTGAACAATTCTTCAAAAAGTCTTCAAGCCATTTAATTGCTACTCCCAGTTTAAAGTTACTGTTAAGATAATCTGGAAATTGTGTATTTAAAACAACTACATAGCTTTGACTTAAAGTCCATTTAACTTAATGCTAACAAACAATGCTAACAAATGGTGTCAGTGTCGCGGTGTTATAACTCTTTAAGTAAATATTTGACCCAAACAGTGGTACAGCACATGTAGACAGTTAATGTAACAATGCTCACAGGCATACATTATACATTATTTATCCTCCGTGAAGATCAACTAATATTACAGTAGCTTACTGAGAAGATATGACCATCTCTATGTTAGTGGCAAGATTATTTGACTCGTCACCACTACGTTGCTGGTCACAATCATCAACAAATAATTAAATGGTTGACGGTGTCTTTTTTTTTTTTTTTTTTTTTTCTCCCCTCCCTCAAAAGTGCCCCAATTCTCTGCCTGCCTCGCTTGTGCTTGCTGTGACACACATGCGCAGTAGTGGTCATCCGGATTAGCCATATGATGTACCCGAAAAAACTACGGCCAACTGGCGTTAGCAACAGAGCCTGAATGTTTCAAATACTGAAGAGGAATACGATGCAAAACCTGCGAGACAGTCCTTGCCTTTCATGGCAGCTTAAGAGTGATACACGAGCATCTACAAAGGAAGCAGGTTGTGGCTAATTAAATTTCTGACAAAGAGGGACCGTCATTTTGGTAAGCTATTTGGTTAGTTAGCTGCTAGTATTAACGTCAATGAATGGTTATGAGCTTACTTAAAACTGTTAACGTTAGCTAAAGACTTTAAGCCTTTAAACAATATATATTTAACGATGATGATTTCATTAGCCTTAGCAGACAGGTTTGATGTAATATTATAATCACATACAGACCCTTTCCAAAACATTTTAATATGGAAAAGTTTATTTCCATAATTCCATTCAAAAAGTTAAACTTTCACAATTTAAACAATTTCAAGTGTTTGTTTATTTGTACATAATTTGGGCTTCCAGCTAAAAAAAACCCCATGAAATCAGGAATTTAAAAAATTTGAATACTGTGAAGAAATCACCATTTACTTCTCAATTTTTGTAGAAAAAAAACCCCAAAGAAATTAGGGTCACATTAAATCAATAAAAAAATTAATGGCATTTCCATGCATTTTGATGGGGACAAACAATTTGAGATACAAGTGTTAAGAGTCATGAGGGTGGTCACAGAACAAACTAAACTCATATTTCAAGTTGCCGTTATACTTGTCAAACAGCCCAAAATCTGGAAAAGTAAGCGACTTCGCTGAACATTTGAATATGTGCCAGTTGTCAAAAGCTTAAGCTGCAAATTCTGAGACTCTACTTACCTTTTTGAGTTGACACAATGGTGTTTGTGTAGTAGGGACTTTGGCCATTGCTTGGAAATGGCAGCTCTTCGACCATCCTAATTTCCAAGTCATTTGCGAAGAAACTCTGAAGAATCTTATGTAAATTAGCCAAATAGTGCTGTCACAATTCCGCAAAATTCAGAAGAGCTCACTCGTATGCACATTTTCAGAAATAGGCAGGTCACAAAAGATTGACATGGTTGTTTAATTCTCCGGAGACCCAACGCAATTAAAAAGTCCATTTTGCATAATATCTCTCCTTTAAATTTGGGCACAGGATTTACGATTACTCATTGGTTGCCTAATTGTGTGATGGAATTTCAACAAATTAACGACTAGAATAATCCAACTGTATGTCTCAGTTCAACACTCACTTGCCATTGTTAGCATAGACTGAAGAACAGCGAGTCCGTGTAAAATGGTGAGAAAAAAATGACACGTCACCTCCCAACTGTGTGTGTTGAACTCACCTGTCATATATTTTGTTCCAGGCTTTGAAATTACTATTGATCACCCACACACTGATGTGGTGAAATGTTCCCAGCTAGTGCGAGGTAGAGGCTTCTTTCTTTGCTTTTTGTGCCCTCTGCTCTTATCCAACCCCACCTGATAAAATAGGTGGGGAGGCCTGTGAACCCCAGATGACATGATTGTATGACCGTATACTTCATCACTTTTAATTAATTTGGACTTTGTTGGGTGTTTATTGGACCCTTGGGACCAGTAGAGACACTCACTAGGCTAGTTCAAGACTGAATTATAAGCATTTGCGCTAAGTTGTGAGCGCAGGTCATATTTTTATTTGAATAAAGTATAAATGTTGTGTTATGGTCTTTCAGATCTCAACATTAACCACTTCATTTGATTAATTTTTCTCCTCGGTTTCAATGGTATTCCAAAGATTGTCACAGTCGCCCTCATTGTCGGAACCCTAATTATTAAAACAACTTTCATTGTACATAGAGTATACAAGGTGTATCAAAAGTCACTATATGCTTCCTTTTTTATATTTCGTTTTAGCTATCATTCGGGCAGACGTGAGGCCATTCAGCCATTTGACAGTTTCATTTATTTATTATTTACAACTAAAGTACTGCAGTTTAAAACATCACAGCAATTAATTCTGGGTAACCGTAATGCTTTTTGGTGACTTCATTGCCAGCAGGGCCATGAGTGTGAGGAACGGTGCAAATGGTTAACCCAGGAAATTGCCTGTTCACAACATTTCCACATGGGTTGTTGTTCACATCATTCCAGCACAGTATTACATAGGCATGTGCTTCTGTTGTGTTTGTAGATGGTGATCTGAAATAAATGGACAAATAAAATACCTGCACCTCTCTCTAGAGTCCAGTTTGTACAAATTGGCATTGAAACGCATAAGTGATACTTAAAAAAATAAAATAATAATAATAATCATAGTATAATACAAAATTGGTCACTACATTATGGATTTCATTTGCTGCAGGTTTTTTTTGGAATGTAGTCCTGTGATAAACGAGGGTTTACTTCTTGCACAAGAAATTACTATTCGTAGTATTGAATTCTCTGATTCGTTGTGATCCAGAGCCGAAAATTCAGTTTCAGGGTTTGTTTTTTTCCGGCAGGTCCAAATGCCAATTCGAGTCACCACTAATTCCTTCATAGCCCTAGTGGCCGCCATAATTCTTTTCTAACTGGCACTGAACTGCAGTCAGGGACAGAAAAACTTATTGCTAGGTGGAAGCTTTGCAACACTGCGGCAACGTCAATTGGTAAGGGGAATGAATATGCTTGGGAAAAATTGCAAAGCCCAAGCTGTCAAATGCAGATGGCCTCATGTAAGTCTGAATCATACCTGAAATGAAGTAGAAAAAAGAAAGCATATAGTGACTTTTGGGACACTGTACAGTGTTTTATGCAATTCATTGGAGAATGCCAGCCAAATGGATATATTGTCTAATTCTGAACTCAGCAAATTGTCAACATGGAAGGCAACAAAATCGCTTGCTTTTTTTCAGTCTTGGTCTTGGCTGAATGAGTCTCACTTGAAGTAAAACTAAAAGCTTAAAAATATAATTTACTTGGAAATCTTAAGAATAGAAATGACATGTACATCTTCGTCTGCTGTTTGACTTTAAGGAATTTTATTTGCTTTCCCTGTCATATTGTTTGTCTTTGTGTCTCACACAGCAAGCAAGGATCTGGCACAGACTTCCTATTTCATGGCTACCAACAGGTTGTTATCCTGCCCCTCCTTTGTTGCACTTTGCACACCATTGCTTCCTGTAATGCAGGGTACCCTTTCAGTGTCCAACGGGCCCTACTTGCACTGGTGGTTGTTGGGACGCTCGCCTACCGCCCGCGCTCCCCTCCCGCCATCAAAGGGAGCGGGACAGGGGCTTGTGGCTTGTGGCGTTACCGGCCCCAGTCGCAGTGCGGTGTATTGTACAAGGGACCATGTGTTGGCACCGATGGGTTGAATGCAAGATGCGAAGTGTAGTGGTGCGCTTGAAAAGCCACATGTTTGTTCGGTTGCGAAAAAGTGCAGAATTCTAAAAGACACTTTGGTAGCCTGAATAGCCGCTAAAGATTTCACAGATGTAAACATTTCTCATAGAGGTCCTTCTGGTGAGTACAGCAAAATCATTTTTTTTTAAAATTCTCTTTTCATATTCATTTCTTATGCATACCTTTATATGTTTATATCTGTAAATGCACATTGATATTTTTAGCTGTTTTACGAAAAGTATTATTCCTCTAAATCTAATCTTACCCATTAACGACCTGCATGCTAATAGAATGTTTTGGGGCACATTACCAAATTTTGAGTATGTAAGAAATTTTCTAGGTTACCAGATTAATTTTATTTGAAGCATGACTCTAGATTTATTTGAAAGTGGGTCCTTAAAGGGTTTGTTTAAAGATGTCTTATGATTGTAGTATCTTTATATGAATCGTTTTTCCCTGAGCTAACAAACTTTCTTTAAGGCTGTTTTCCGATCTAACAGATCATAATGTCGCCGTTTTTCCATTGCACAGCCAAATGCTACATATTTGATTCCAAGACACTTTCTCGTTCATAATTTTCCTTTTAGGTGTGATCGATTTAGCCATGATATAGACAAATTGTAAAATAACTTAACGGGTTATTTGTTATTAGGCTATTCAATGAGCCCAACCTTCAACTTTTACAAGCTATAGAGGACTAATTTATTACAAATACAAAGAATACTTAGCATATCTATGGACAATTATCCCAGGGCTGGGCGATTATTGGGGGGGGAATCACAATTTATTTGTTATTGAAATCGTGATTAATAAACACAATTATTCATTGATTTTAAAGCTAAGTATTTATTGAACTACCAAAACTAAACTTGAAATATAAATTAGAAGGAAAACCAGAAATAAATTAGTAACAAGGAAAATAATATATTAAAATAATGGCATTTAAAAACAATAAATACAAATAAATATCTGCTGTGTGCACCTTGGCCTCTTAGGGGCTAAGTGGTGCATGCATGGAGATACAAACTTTACAATAAAAAGAGTAGAAGGTGGTTTCGCTTGAACTTCATTAATTTAACAAATATTTCACAGATTAGGAACAATAGATGCCTGTGAATATTGTTATATTACCTGTCTGTATGTGCTCCTATCGCATTTGTGTGAAAATATTTGAAGATGTGTCACTCCTGTTAGTCTTAACTTCAAATGCTAATTTTTGTTTTTGTTAGCCAGTCAATAGGGTTTTCGTTTGTCTGCGTAGCATTAAGATAGCAATTTTCAGTAATGATGCTAATTATATGTTAAATTTAAAATGTGCGTAATTCTTTTTGTTGTTTGGTTTTACAGTAAACTCCAACTTGAGTGTTAAACATCTTAAAGCACAATCAGGGAGGGCAGAATAACATGTCACGCAGTGCATATGGGATGCTTTTACAACATGGGAACACACTGCGCCGTTCAACACAATCATTTTAATGACCGTGAAAAGACTCAATCGAAATCACGATTAAATTTGGATTAATCGGCCAGCCCTAAATTATACCTGACATAGTAATTTATGTTATAAATGTGATTAACCTAGTCATTACAAACCTGTAAACTAAGTCCAGACTTATAGTTACAGGTTAAGAATTCAGCAACATTTTTGGGTGTTGTTGGTATTTAGACGTACAAGTATTTTTATTTTTTTTAAATAGCGGCAGAGATCAAATTCCACTATAGAAGTGTCAATTTCATATGCTGTACGTTTATTTCCTGCAGTAACGTTAATGGTAATCAATGGCCTGTAGCGTTTATACTGTATTCCTCAGTTGATAATCCAGTTCATCATTTGTTTTAGCTGGTTTGACATGGAAAAACTTGTTTTACTGTTCAGCTTTTCAATATTAACTCAAACAGCTTAAAATATTTTGCAGCTTTTTTGTGTTCAAACAAGCTATGCATTAAAACCATTTGCGCCTTCTGTCCTCCTTTTTTTGTTCACATGTGGGACCAATCCTGACCATGGCTGGAATGCCTCAATCGACTCATTCACGTCATACCTGCATACATACATACATACATGCAATGCATACACACACTCTTTGTCCACTGGGCATACCTTCACACATACACAACAGTCTACACCTCACTACATTCTGCCTACAGTACAAGCCCACAGTGATTGCCTGTGTGTGTATTCACCTGGCATGCAAGTGGTCCAACTGGGAGATACCAGTGTCTACCGATGGGAAACATTGGTGGGTGTATGTGGACAGCTCTGTTACTCTTGAGCTGCTTGATGGTAAGACAAGACGTACACTGTGTAACTGTGGTTTATGATTGAGCACTGGAAGAGGACCTACTGCGTTATATTAATCCAACTATCTTGTTTTACAGAGTTGACGCATGAGTTTCTACAGATTTTGGAAAAGACGCCCAGCCGGTTAAAGAGAATACGCAACTGGAGAGTAAGAAATCATTTTGTCTGTTCTAAATGCATCAGAATGACGAATTTGACACTTGACCACAAGCTGTGTGGGTGTAATGACAGTATGACACCAGTGACAATTGGCATACCATTAAATGCTTTTGATACTGAATAAAGAAACCAAGTATATCGGAAACAAAACTGTTCCTATTTTCACTCTTATTGAGTGAATGAAGTACAATGAACTAGTTTGCGTAGTGGGGTAAGAAAATGCCGTCATGCTGAACGAGAGCGCACAGTGTTACCACCGTTAATACGGTTTTCTTGGATTGTTTTAGATTGTTTGCAATCTATGACCTCAAATGTCCCCCCTCGCCACGCCAATAATTACTATGATTATGACTTCACTACTGCGCGAGCATAGGTTACTAATGGTCTGCAGCGCATTCCAAAACTATCCCTGCCCATTTTATTTATTGAACGATAAGTCAATATATTAAGATCTAATTTATTGTATGAACCTGGCAGACACATTTGCAGCCACGACTTCTCTTGCATGTCCTTCTTCCCGTATCCACTATTGCTGCTGAAATGATGCAAATTTCCCCATTGTGGGACATATGATAAAAACATGAAGTATTATCCATATTTTGTTAGTTTTTTCAAATATTTATTCTGAAGTTCAACACTTTATTTGAACACGTAATACTTGCTCTTATTTTGAAATTCACAGCCCTATTTTTTTTAGTAAATGAGAAAACACACAGTTTTGCTCGTTTGATTACCCAGGCTCTCCGAAGACATTTGTTTTTTACTAATTTTTGCTAGTTTGTGGACTTATTTTAGTGACGTATTACGTGACCCAGCTGCAGTCTAGTGTTGTTTCGTTCGCAAACGTTTCGTTCAAAAGAATGAATCTTTTCAGTGAACGTAATTAATTGAATCAGTTTATGAAATGATTTGTTCTTTGAGCTTGGCCGCCGCCATGAGCGAGTCGGCTGGGAGCGGAAACGGAACTGCTGCAGCGTTCCTGTGCTGTCGTGACGTATCGATTGCGATGTGCAGCTGTTGCGACGGAGACGATTCGGTCATTTTTCAAAATAAAACACATTTGACACGCAAAAATGCAATACAACAGAAATTATATAAATTGGTCATCCCTTCTATGCGGCCCGGTAACAAATCCCTCACGGACCAGTACCAGTCCGTGTCTCGGCGGTTGGGGACCACTGCTATAGTACTTTGCATGTTAATAGTAATTCTTTACTCTATTTACACACTTCCATGTGCCGGCTGTCGGTGATCAACAAAATGTGACGTTATGCATGAGATATGTTATTTTGATAGTTGTATGTTGGTGAAAAAAGTATTTCGATCCAAAACCAATAATGCACTTTTGGGCTATTTGTGGCCTGAAATTTAAGTGCATCATTACCAAATAGCTACGCTTTCCGCCTCCTCAGCTGCTGGCGTAGGAGACGTAAGCGCGTTGTGCCACATTAACATCCATGCGTCCAGCCCAATGACTCTCAACGGGCTTCACAGACCCGCAGTTGACAACGATCATGGGACATTGTGAGCAGGCGTGTTGTCATGGTGAAGCAACCACGAGTTGTCCTGCCACAAGTGGAAAATGAAATTTTGAGTTTCGGTTAGAAATGTATTTTCTTGTGACACCTGTTCTGGAACCTTTCTGACACAACACGTCTAAGGCGTTTAAGGACAGAATTTCTTAGCATGATAGTTTTCAATTGATGCCATACATTGAGTTGAAAGACTCATTGATTTGGTGAAGATGGAGCATAAAATATGTTCTATGTTTTAGGCAACCCAAGCTGCCAAGAAGCCCAAATCTGAGAACAGCCAACTGACTGATACCTCCGTCACTGGACCTTCAATGCTCCAAGACCATTCCTTGCTTGACGGCTCACTTGTTGGAGTACCCCGCTCAAGTTTTTCCAAATCAGGTGCCACCTTTACTGTGTCTATTTCTGCTCAGTCTGGAGGCGCACCGCTGTCCCTGGACTCTTTCGGTGGCCCCTACAACCCACCGAGCCACAGTGAATGGCCCCAGACCAACCCAAGTCAAGCAGGGTATTCATCCAGTTGTATAAAACAGGAACCCCTCACCACTTCTCACCAAGAGCAGACACTGTCCTTACAGGCCTCTGCTTCCTCTTTGCATCCACCTCCATTAGCAATCAAGACTGAGAAAACTGTAGATCTTAACATCAAACAGGAACTAAAAGGAACGTGTGCAAGTGAAGCTGGCAAGCATCAGCCATCTACTTTATCTTCATATCCGCCACAACACTCCTCAGCGGGCAAAATGTCGCTGGATAAATACAGAGAAAAACATGCTGTAGAAGTTGCTGCTTCTGGGCAGAAAAGCCGTCAGGAGCAGCGTGCCACACCAACAGAGAACAACATGAAAGGGGATCTTTCGTCTTCCTCAAACTATGCACCACCGTCTTTGAGTCAGGCCGATCATAGAAAGTATTCACAGACGCATCAAATGTCCCAAAGTGCTCATAGTTTAGGTAGTGGTAGCAGTGCTACTGCGTCGCCAATGAAGAATAAAGTTCCTTCCACAACGTCAGGGCAGGACAGACGCCATCATGGTGACAAATGGGACAAAAGTTCACTTAATCTCCACCTGGCAATTCCTGGCTCTGGAGGAAGCTCCCAGCTGGACAGAAGCAAGGAGGAGCTTAAGATGAAAATAAAGGTTTCCTCGTCAGCAGAGCGCCACAGTTCATCGGACGAAGGCGCGGCCGCCAACAACAAGAGTAAACATTCCAGCCCCCTAGTGAGCAAAGAGAAACCGCACCGAGGCGCGGATCACAGTGTTCACCGCCATCACAAATACAGTCACCACAACCCCCACTCTCACAGTGGGAATGGACAAGGGGGCTCAGAGGGCCTGTTTCGAGGTCCTCCGGGACTGATAACTCTCGAAGGAATTGCGCTTCCTCATAGCGGATCCATGTCTTTGACTTCGTCATCGCGAAAGAGGCCGCACCCCGAGGTCAATCACAATCAACACCCTTCTTCCTCATCCTCCGCTGCTTCTTGCTCCAAATCAGGCAAAGTCTCCAAGCTTGGCACTGGTGCTGCAGGTACTTCTTCCCCGTTTTCTCCTCCTTGCTGCTCTCCTATACTGCAGTGTGTCTCGTCTAGCTTGCAGCGCTGTGGCTAACCTCCACCTCCTCTTCATTTCTCCCCCTCCCCTCATGTTACACTCAGGTGGGCTGCGGACCTCTCAGCAGTACCTCCCTCCTAGCGGGTCGCCACATGAAGTGGGAGACCAGAGACACTGAGCGAACCTCTTCTGCAGCCATGGTTCTTCATGTGGAAATTGCAAGAAACTACCCGCAGTTCAAACTACTATGCGCACCTCCTTGTTAAGTCCCCTAGGAGAAACTTCGGCGATGATATACCCTTTATTGAAAGGCAGAACATTGTACAAAAAAAATGAAGAATGTGTGTGGGCCTCTGATAAAAATGAAAGAGGAACGTAACGCTTCCGTACTCTGACCTCTGGACTGTGATCCTCAGTCCCATCTTTCTCCTGGTGTCAAATTGCTGCTGGTCTCTCCTTCCTAAAATATGGTGATGAACACGCAAAGGTTGTGTGTGGAGGGCAGGTGGAAAAGTGTGTATTTACATTGAGGGGAAACACCTCCCTACATTTCACATCTCCGCATAGGAAAACAAAAGTATTACAAGTTCTTTAAAAGGCACGGAATGGGCGCCCTCCTCATTTTCTTCCTATAGTTTTATGTTTAAATAAGTTATGCAATTGTATGCAGCATGCTAATGGCCAGCCGGAGAGGAGTTCAACTTATGTATGTTGTCATTCCTTATTGCAATATTGATGGATGCATTTTTTTAAGTGTTGTTTGATCTCCTCAGTAACTTTGATTTGTTTTCTACACGAGTACTGTTTGATTTTCAAGTTTTCATCAAAGGGATGTGGAAAAACACGCTCACCATTCACAGGAAGTGGAGACAAATGTACATACGTTTTTGTATGTTAAGACATCAATTATATCGTGACTACTCAGGTTTGGAGCAAGTTGTAATTATGACAAAATAATTGTAAAACCTACTTTAAAACAATTTAAAAAAGCTCTCTGTTCATAAACCGATTGGGCACCATGGGGAAAATGCAGTGTTCAAGAGGCATGTGCTTTTTACTATTTTATCCAAGCGGAAAGAGTTGCGCCTAAAATAGGCTAACAAAAAGACTATAGTAGTGTGCCATAGAAGTCTATACTGTATAACCTCTTATGCAGTGCGTCACAAAATAATGAGGCACTAAAAAGCCTTTTACTTGTCAGCGACATTTACTCAATATTATTCTGAAGAGAATCAGTTAAGTGGAATGACCTGCTGTGTTTTTCTTTATTTTATTTTGAGAAAAGTTGATTCTTCCGTGGACAAATTTGGTAGGTTGTCAACCTTTATCCAGTTTGGTACATTTACAACCATTGTCACCACATCAGTTGTTGACATTAAACTCCTAAATCTTGCCATGCATCAAGTCTGCTCTTCTGTCCATTGACTCGCATCCAACCTCATGAGTGTGAATTTTCAAAATTGAGATTTATATTAGTTTATCAATGCTAATGTACTGTGCAGTATTGGGCTTGAGCAGTGAGGAAACTAGTGTTTTTATGAACAGTTGGCTAGCATCTAACATGGGTAGCACATTCGTCGTAACCCTCGATCGGCCCTCTGTGCACTGAGATCAAAAGGTTGAGTAATTTCCACTCGTGGTGTATAGAGGTGTCACAATTGATTATTCAACTATTTCGATAATCGATTAGTTGTATAGAGCTAGAGTTTAACTTAAAATTGTCCAAATCCTCTGATTTCACCCTAACAATATATCAAAAATATCTGATTTCTGTCGTCCTTCATGACAGCAGACTGATTATTTTTGTGTTTACTCATAAGACATTTGCAAGTATTTGTTTTTACTTTGAAAAACAAACTTTTCTCCCTGTTTTCTGACATTTTAGGGACCAAATTACAAACCAGTAACTGAATAATAATCATGTAAAAAAAGTTTAATCTATGACAAAAATAGTTATTTTCAGCCGTGCTATGCATAACCTGTAATTGCCATGTAGTTGAACCTGAAGCAGCCTCAGAAGTGTATTTTAAGCTAGTAGCCCTTCACATTAATCAGTACCCAAGAATTACAGTGGGTGTGGAAAATATTCAGACCCCCTTACATTTTTCACTGTTATATTGCAACCATTTGCTAAAATATTTTTTTCTTCTTCAATGTACCCACAGCACCCCATATTGACAGAAAAAAAATGGAATTGTTGAAATTTTTGTAGATTTATTGAAAAAACAAAACTGAAATATCACAGAGCCGTAAGTATTCAGACCCTCTGCTGTGACATATATTTAACTCGGGTGTTGTCCATTTCTTCTGATCATCCTTGAGATGGTTCTACACCTTCATTGGAGTCCAGCAGTGTTTGATTATACTATTTGAACTTGATTAGGAAACCCACACACCTGTCTCTATAAGACCTTCCAGCTCACAGTGCATGTCAGAGCAAATGAGAATCATGAGGTCAAAGGAAAAAAAATGACAGGGGGAAATTATTTTGCATTAAACTTAAAAAAGAAAAAAATAAATATTGATGGATTTATTGATTATAAAAATATTTCATAGTGACAGCCCTAGTGGTGTATCCAAAAGCAAATCACGATTCTTACCAACCGTCTTTGAAGCTGGATTGAAGAGTTGCACTAAATTGGTTGCAATTTTCAATATTGACACCAACTGCTATGTACTAAATCAATCAGATTTTGCAGTTCTATTCACCTATAATACATTAAAGTGCTTAAGTTGTGTTTCTGTGTCCTCAAATACAATATTCCAGCTCTGCCTTCCTCCCTGAGCTGACAAGAAAACAATGCCTGGTGTTTTCAGGCACCAAGCTCAATTCAAGTGATAAAACTTAATAAAAGCACATAAAACACAAAAGCTTGTTAACCACATAGTCCATCTGAGTGACCACAGAAGTTGTTCCTCTGTTCTTTCCAAGAGGTAACCACAGTCCTGTTTCTTGGGACAAATGAATGTCGGAGCAGTTGGTCTGCCGATGGCCGCAAACTCTGGTCACTGGACAAGAGGGAATACAATTTAGTGAGTTGTACAGCACATTTTCATCCAAAGTTATGCATTTGAAGCGGTTTAAAAATTTCCACCGTGTCAAGCAGATGTTCACAAACTCTTTGGCACCCTCTGAGAATCCCTCAGGCAAAGATGGCATCAATCCTCTTTTGGCCCCAATATAGAACAAGGCTGCTATCTTGTCCATGTGTGCGAGGGGGGGTTTCCCCGTGGCCATCTCAAAGACAGTGCAACCCACACTCCATATATCAGACTTTCTGCCATAACCTGTCTCAGTGATAATCTGTGGAGTGTGACAAGATTTGTCTTTATTGTGTTACACCAGTAGTACTTCAGTGAATCACAGGTCTGATTAACTATACCTCTGGAGCCATCCAGTAAGGTGTACCATGGACAGACTTGAGCAGGTCCCCACTGCTCTTAGTGGTGTTGCTTACGCAGCTGATGCGGCGTGCACAACCAAAGTCTATGAGCTTGATGACCCCAGTGGGCATCAGCATGACATTGTTTCCCTTCAGGTCACGGTGAATGACCTTGTTTAAATGAAGGTATGCAACCCCTTCCAGGATCTGGTAGGTGTACAAAGCCAGAACGCGCTCTGGCAGTGGACCAAATCTGAAAAAAAAAAAGTTGTGAAACAGACTTCATGTTGTTAGTTGCAACTTGCAACAGTAATTTGACCAACCTGTGAAGGATGCTTGCAATGGATCCTCCCGGGATGTACTCCATGAAGATGGAAACCATGTGCTGATAAAGGGAGGTCCCGCGGAAACCCACAATATTGGCATGGCTCAGGGTTTTAAGAAGCTTTACTTCCCCCTGCAGTCGACTATACTCTCTCCTCGCGGCTTCTGGGTCGGAGGCATCCAACGTCACCTGCTTCACGGCTATTAACTGGCCTTGGTTGGTCAGGCCGCAGTATACCTGGTAAGAAAGTCGATCATGTTTGATTTGTATTTGGATATCTGGCTATACCAGTTTCCACTGTTCGAGAAAGAGTTTCTGTAAGATTTTGGAGTAGTAATTTCTGTCCATTCATCCAGAATGCTCTTATTTTTTTCAGATTTATATAATCCAAGGCGGCACGGTGGACGACTGGTTAGAGCGTCATCCTCACAGTTCTGAGGACCCGGGTTCAATCCCCCTCCCCGCCTGTGTGGAGTTTGCATGTTCTCCCCGTGCCTGCGTGGGTTTTCTCCGGGCACTCCGGTTTCCTCCCACATCCCAAAAACATGCATGAATTGGAGACTCTAAATTGCCCGTAGGCATGACTGTGACTGTGAGTGCGAATGGTTGTTTGTTCCTATGTGCCCTGCGATTGGCTGGCAACCAGTTCAGGGTGTACCCCGCCTCCTGCCCGATGATAGCTGGGATAGGCTCCGGCACGCCTGCGACCCTAGTGAGGAGAAGCGGCTCAGAAAATGGATGGATGGATATATAATCCAACTTTTAACTTCTTTAAGATTCAGAAGCAAAGCACTTTGTCCAACCCAAGCCCAGGTTAGATATTTAATCGGTCCAGAGGTACTGTATGTAGTGTAAAACTTGAAGTTTCATAAGCGTTTCTAGCCCATATTTGGGCGTGCCCAAGCGCCACTAAAATGAACCCCAGCACCCTCCCTTTTTAAACAAGTGCATAGCTTTTGGTTGAAATAACATTATACCAAGAAAATTAAAGCACCAACTCCTTGCCTCAAAAATAGTTTGTTCCATTCCGTCAAATTCTCCCTCCCCCTCCCCCCATTGGACTCGGTCCGCTATCTGCATGGAGCAATACGCTGCCCTCCAGTAATATATAGTTGTGTTGTACGTACCTGCCTTTTAACCAGCAATTGTGAAACATTTTGCAATTTCTAACACTCAATTATCAACACACTCTTAACCTTACCATTCCTCATTTTTGGTGCAATTGTAGCTAACTGTTTTATGTTGTTAGGTGGGCGTTAGCTGACATTTCTTGTGGCAAGGACACATTTCACGTGGTCAGACGCAGCATCACTGTCCTCTGTTTGAACTGGAATGAGAGAAGCTAGCTGTGATGTGTATGTGATGATATTAAAGCCAATGTGCTACTGCAAACAATTTTATTGACTGAATGTTCGTTAACTTTGTAACTCCTATTAGGACACTGAGAGAGTGGAGGAGCAAAGAGAGAATTGATGTATTATTTTTCAAAGTATTCACAAAAGTCAATTTATGTTATTGTTTTACATGTTGTGCATTGCATTTTCTTTTATAACAGCCCCCCAAATAAGTCCCTATATCACAATAGGGGACTGGTTTACCCCAGAAAAAAAAAGAATGCATACTGTTGATGTGTATGTAGAGCTGCTGCTATATCAATATGTGTTGTCTTCAGAAATTAGGCGGGTTGCAATTTTTTCATAAATCCAATCCGTTGCTGTTTTGCTGTGGCACAACATTTAAATTGCCTTTATGAGATTTGATGGTTTAGACTTTCCCAAAAGTGTGATGCTTTGTTATAAATTGGGTTAAAATGTATAAAACCTAAACCCCTGGTCATGTGTTGATTTGTGTAAATATACCTCATACTTTCAAAGTATACGGTCTAAACATGGGGCAGAGGTGGTAATAGGAGAAGTAATCTTGGTAGACTCACTGTCCCGTAGGCTCCACGGCCAAGTACTTCACCCTTAGTCCAAGATATAATGTCACCTAAACCAGATCCATGCAAGGCAGCCAAGTCCATCGACATTGTCTGGAGAAAAAAAAAAAAAAAGAGGTTACAATTAACATTTCCAAATGTGATTTCATTGGGCAATTGTAGCTATATTGTTTTTCAGATTTACCGCAGAGTAATCATTCCTTTCTAATATGTGATTGTCTCCTTTTTGGTACTCCATTTCCAGGTTTTGGGGATATGCGTCAATGGATATATCTTTCTCATCCAATGAGTTCAGCTCTTCGGCCAGACATTGCAGCAAGTCATCTGTAAGTGGCCCATCCCCTCCACCATTCAGAAACTTCTGATACACTGGTGACATAACGATATGGCCACTACTGTCATCAGATGTCCAAGTGTCAGTCATTGGGATTTGGGTGTTTTTTGATGACTCAGGAATCATTTGATTTATACTTCGTGGCTGAATTCTGATATCTGCTGGATATAAAGATGTTTCTTCGATATTTTTAGGCAAATGGACGGAAGTTTTTATTAAACTTATTAACTTAATAGCTTTTTCATCTGTTTTTAGCGTTTCAGATTTCTGTCCATAAAGATCTTCCTCTATGGTAGATAAGATTGGCCCTTCAGGCCTTTCTAGAGCGTGATGACCTATGTCACCATCATTAGAAAAAACTACTGTAGTCTCTGGTTTAGTATTAATCTCCTGTTTGTGTGCCCCCTTAGTTGCATGTGTGAGGTGATGTTTCATCCGTGGGGATAAAGGTTTTGTTTTGCCTTTTGTTGAAACCACAGTTTTCTCTGTTGGGCTTCTCCTTATCTTTGTCTGCACTTGTTTCAAGGGTCTGTATTTGACTTTACGGTTTTCTCGTGACTTCCTGGATGGAGCAGACTGCAATTGTTTGTCCTCAGAGCTGATCGGATTTCTAATATTATCGTAAATAGGACCAGCAAACATCTCATAAATAGCAGGTCCTTTTCCCTCACTCTGAATGGTTGTAAACATATCTTTGTATGTGATGAAATGCACAGCAGATTTCGATCTTTGTGGCCCAGCAGCCTCTGGACTCTTAAACTGCCGAGCATTCTTCAGTTCACTGACTGTTGGGCACTGTTGTGCTCTACTGTTGCCCACCTTGTCAGGATTTGCCCTTCTGCTGTGTGCACTAACTGTGCCCCTCTTCCATGGTAAGGGGGTATTACAGGTCCTATTAACTGATTTAAGCTTGGATTTAACCAAAGAGTCAGCAACCTCTCCAGCGACAATTTGCTCAGGGCTTCTTCTAGCGTTATCTGTGGATTTATTGGAAAGAGAGAGTTTTTTAGGGGCTTTGTTCAGATTTAGGATGCTTCTGTCTTTGTGTCCTAGTCTGGTTATGGGCAGGTTTGTCCTCAGTTCGCAGTTTGCACTGGATTCTTTTCTGGATTCAGTGCTTTGGGCAGGCTTTAATGCTTTTTTCACTTTTGCTCGCTTGATATCTGTGCTTTGGTTGTTAATTGGGCATTTTAATTGTGTTTCCTCTACAGCAGAGCTGCTATTTAACTTGACACCCTTAGTTTTACAAGAGAGCTCCTCATCTATCTTGTAATCCTTTTCAGTTGCAGGTCTATCCACAAAGTAACCCTTGATTGTTGTACTGTCCTGCTTAGCGGTCTTAGTGCAGCCATTGTGAATATAATAATTAGGTTTTGATGGTATCGGTGTTTTGTGTTTCACCCCGTCTCTAACTGGGCTCGTATTGTAATCATGCGTTGCGTTGTTGCGATTTATCAGAGTCTGGCAGTTCACAGGCTCTGGTTTCGGTATGCACGTTGACATGTGGATCAGTGAAATAGAACCGCTTTTTGACTGAGATTTTAAACTCTGCCGCATCTCTCCATAGTAGAGCTCAATATTTTCCTCATTACACCTCCCTTTTGGATGCTTTGGATCCTTGGCCTTAGTGAACATCAAGTCAATATCTTTTGGTATATCCCTTTCGTAATCCTCATCATCCAGATCAGTCAAATTGGCGCTGGACCCGCTGTCCTCACTTCCAACCCTAGTGGTGAGGGTACTGGTACGTGGGGCGCCCCATGAAAATCTCTGCCTGAGATGGGTCCTGGAAAGAGGGCTCTTGCTGATGGGTTTCAAGGGAACACTCTGCTTTAGTACTGATGCATTAGAATTGTCTCTTAGCCTGAGAGCCAGTGGTTCCAGCTGCTTGGGCATCCGGAAAGGAGAAGCAGGTTGCAGAGCCAATACTGGACCCTGTCGTAAAGCCGGAGAATATATAAATAACAAGTCAGAACAGTGACTACAAAGAGGGTGTATATGTTTTTCGTCACTTGTTGTTTGAACCACACCTTTTGTTGATTGATAGGTTGATGAGAGCCCAGTCCTGCAGACACACATAACATTTTACAAATTACAATTCATTATATGAGTCATTATTATATCATTAGATCAGTAACGGTAAAGACAGGTCAAAAATATTCTAATTTGGCAATTTTTATGTCACCTTGGTTTTACTTGTATATGGGTAAATGTTTCCAATGCTGAAATAGCCACACTTAAAGTCCTATTTTCAAAAAGTTATTGATTCTAGGTCCCTTCTCAAGGTTTCTTCTTTACTCCCCAAAAGGGGTTTTGAGTTTTTCCATGCCCAATTGGGGCTTTAGATCAGGACATGTCGTCAGTATTTGTCAACTTTGGACCTGTGAAGCCCTTTCAGACGCTTTTGTGATTTTGGGTTATGCAGATAAACGTGACTTGACTTAAAGGCAATCCTTATTGACACAACAAATTGTGGTGGGCCATTGAAATGCACTTCTTTTTATAATGTTAAAGACAAAAAAGTATAATGGTAAAGACATAAACAGCTAAATAAAAATTGTGTGAGTTGCACAATTCACAGGTGTTGCCCTTCTAACGCTATAAATACAAGTGCATAAATGATCCTAGCTATTCATTAAACCCATTAACCTCTTGTCTTCATACAATTGTAATACTGTAACGGTAAAGACATGTAATAGTTCAGACACTCTCACCAATTCATACATATTCATATCTCAGAAATAAAACCATATATTTTGCTGTCTACTATTCTGCGAATGCAAAATGGCTGCCTCATCCTGACACTTCAGCTCACAGATCTCGCTGATGTATTGCAACAACATAATGAGGCTCTCTCCAGTTCTCCAGTGGCATCAACAGCAAAGATAGTTTGAGTGACAAGGAAAGACCGTTTGTAAAAGAACCCAAAAAGGAACTTTGCAGATACTGAGATGCGTTTGTGTTCGTTTCCATAGAAAATGGATCTGAAACAACAGGAGAAAATTCCTATATATCAGAAAATGTAGCTAGCATCTTCAGAGAACATGTTGCAAAGCATAAAACGTCATTTCTGACACCTTGCGGTAAAGACATTTTGGCATCAAAAGTTCAAAAACTATTACTTTAGCATTTTTTTTTTTCTCCTAAGAAATAATTTTGATGGATTGGATTGATGGATACTGCCAATAATACAAATACTCATATCAGTAAAATTCATTGATTTTCAAAGGAAATTCATTTGGGCCATGTCTTTACCATTATGTTTTGAAATTATATGAAAATGACCTGTATATTAATTATTCACATTTTTGACTCACATTCTTAAATGTGGCTACCAAACTTTCTCCTGGCCGGTACATCTCCATGCCACAAAACATTGAGATGTAATTGTGAAACCCAATTTCTTAACAAACAAAATATCTATATATCGCCCATACGTGTTTGAATATGTGTCCTGGCCTGAAGCACATAGTTGGCACACAGTAGTGGTTCCATGATGCTGGGAGCTGATTGGCTGAGCTTGCTTGGTCCTGCTACGGAAAGCAGGTCAAAGGAAGATGGCGATGCGTCGGCCACACTTCTTGTTCTCTGTCTGTGAGGGACACACAAATTCGACTTTAATCGATCGTGGGGGGAATTATACCGGCTTTACCACATTACTGGTAACCTTTTATTGCTCAGTGACTGTTTTTTTTTTGAATGTCTTTATGTCTCAAAAGTATTCTCAGTCAATTGACTGTCTGTTGTCGTACTAGAGCGGCTCCAACTACCGGAGGCAAATTCCTTGTGTGTTTTTCACATACTTTGCAAATAAAGATGATTCTGATTCTGATGTTTTGTCTCAATGCAGTGCTAGCCAGATAAAGTCATCCTGTTTTGTGTAAATGAATGATGGCTATTGCTGCCTTGCCCTGTGAGGGATTGAAGATCACAGGTGTGCAGCATTGCCCTTTACAAACTGAAATTCCTCCAGAGTTCTTCAATATTTCAATCGTGCAGTAGCTGATATCCAAATCCCTACCTTTCATTCAGTGGGAGTCTGCCAACAAAACTCATTTGTCGGCAAACTGGCAACCCTTTGCCCTCGTTTGCTCTTTGAACTTTACTGGATCGCCTACTTGTGTGCAAAATCATGATAACTTGTCATCTTTCTTCTTCGGTCTCGCTCTGTCTATATGCTCAACATTGTTTGTATTGAGATTCATGAGGAACTAAGATGACCTACTCCTCACTGAGTAATTTGTAATTGTATGAATGTACGTTGATATTCATTGTACAAAATAATGAGGAAACTATATTGTAAAACACTCCAAAACATGCTTAGTGTGGATAAGTCTGAACAATGACCATAGACTAATGCTAACCAAGGAACAAAAGACACCAAAACAAACAAACTGCTGTAAGACATCAGGGCAAAAGGGGACCTCATTGGCTGGAAAAATGAAGGATTAGAGTGTGTGCATTTGTGAACAGTTCAAACTAACCACAGACTACAACAGTGTGTCACATACGAGTAAAATGAATTACAAATGCCAAAGTATTTGTTTGTACTTCATCCTTGCTAACGTCCAGAAAATGAGTCAAAGCCAGGCATCATAAGATAGTCTATCTATTTTCCCCTCATTCCACCTGTTCACTCTGTACCTGTGTGTTGGGGATACAGGCAGGCGGTTGCTTCTCTGAGTCAGCTGTCTTGATGAGGGGACAGGAGCCATTTGGCTCGGGCGCCTGCATGTATTGTCCATGCTCGGCAAAGTTCCCCTGTAGAAGGATAGGATGCACAGATGGGAGTTTAGATGTTGAGCCATGTTAAGGCCTGATTGATACATTGCGTTCCATGACGAACAGGTGGTGATTACATATATTGTCTTGCGTTGAGGTGATTATAAAACCAAAATACTCATCCCTTCTATCTCTCTGTGTCGACCTCCAGAAACTGGAAACCTGCTCATAGTCCTTATTTTCTCCTCGCATAACTTGGACTTGATTCAAAAGCGAGGCTCCCATGTAAATGACAATGGGGCTGATTCATCCCCCCCGCCCCCCCCCCCCCCCCCCACTCACTCCCTGTCTTTCTGTTTCTAACCTGTCTGGGGAGAACAGGTTGTCCTCTGGCCACAATGACAGGTGGCTGCATACAACTCTGCGAGTGTAACCGGAGAGGCATCCATTCTCATGCTGATCCCAAAGCAGCAGGCACTTGTTGACAATTCCAGTCACGGAGGTGGTGTGTATTGAAGTCGCTGTGTGTTAACTGTACACGCATATCCTGATGTATGTAATTACGGATAAACAGATGCATGGAAAAGGGGCCTAAAACATGCTTCGCACTGCCCACCTGCTTCCTGTCACTGCTTCCCGGCT
This sequence comes from Phycodurus eques, assembly GCF_024500275.1. Taxonomy (NCBI): domain Eukaryota; kingdom Metazoa; phylum Chordata; class Actinopteri; order Syngnathiformes; family Syngnathidae; genus Phycodurus; species Phycodurus eques. The sequence goes on from NC_084536.1 coordinate 10,266,266, forward strand.
GGCTTGAGTCAAGTCCATCAGCGTTTCCGTGGCGTTTTGGACTCTGTGAGGACTCTCCTCATCTTCCTTGTCTGCTTCTAACACACAAATGATGTACATTTAGCCACTTTATTCAGAGACGACAAGAGCATGTTCAACCACATACGTACATGGAAAGTACTAATACTTACTTGGATAAAGCAAAGGTTATTACCTTTTTGTGCCCGCTGATGTTTGTACAGCATTATCCAATCCTAAACCCGTGTTTCTTTTTGCTTTTGTTTTCTCCCTGTGTGTGAATGAAGCTGCTGGCTCTGAAGTAAGCTACCAAGTGGGGAGCTTGTAACGCCAGGGAGACCCCACCCACCCACACACGCACATTAGTCCATCCCATCCTGTCCTACCTTGGTCATTCCCTCCCACCCGCTCACACTCATTCCCTTTTGAGGGAGATGATACCCAAATGACACTTTGAAAGATATACAGTATATCAACAGTTATGACATTTGATAAAGCTCTAGCAGGCATCAAGAAGCAAACAAGTCAGAGGATAGCATGCGGGCCTAACGATTATACTCAAATGTCATGCATCCACACATCTCATTTAGCCCCCTACAGCTGCAATAATCATTGGAAACCCTCCCTACCCTCTCTGGGGCTTTTGCAGTGGTCAGGTTGACACCCAAAAGAGTCAAATGCTTCCTACAAAAAACAAACAAAGCATATTATTACACCATACCAGGGGTGGGCAAAGTATGCCATACAAGCTTTAATCCAGTCCACCAAGCATTTACATTACCAAGTGTCCTGCATTGTTGGTTTTATTAATTTAGCTTCCCCCCTTTAATGTATCTCATTAAATAATTGGTTAATTTAGCTATTGCATATATTCAAATATTGTAAAAAATAAACATTTTGCAAATATGTATTTTTTTTGCCCACCCCTGCACATTTTAATCTTTGTGTTGCAATGTCAATAAAAAAAATACCAATATGCTTGCTAAAAATGTTTTTTTTTTTTTTTTTTCTCCATTTCTATGTAGACACTCAATCATCAAGGTCATGGTAATCCTCAAAAGTTGAACCGAGGTGACTGGAGTCTTATTTGTTCAATTTGTTGTGTGTGTGTTTGTACAATGAAAACATAAATAAATAAGTGACACAGGCAATTATGCCATGGACAGTGACAGAGGTTGCCCGGTACAATGTAGTCACTTACCTCACTGTGGCTGTAGGCTAGAAATTGGTCTTGTTGACTTATTAACCGCGTGGGGGAACTTGCAGTTGACTGATCGCTGATGCTTTCCAGGTCAAACTCGAGGTCCAAAGGTCCAGGCTCTGAATCTAAATCCTGGCCAGAATCGTGTTCCTCCAGAGCCAGTGGCGACGCCGTGCCGGCATCTGTGGTTGAAATAAAAGATGATCACAAAAAGTTTTCACTTGGAACTGTTTCACTCTCCGAGACTGACTGAGAGTCAGTTGTCAGAGCAGGTCAAGCATTTTAAGAACTTCCCCATCCCCACCCTCCTTCAGTCCAGTGTTGTTTACACAGGGCCGAAAGAGAAGTGGTAAAACAATAAAATAAAAAAAAAAGGTGTCTTCTATGTCCCTTATCTAACTTCATGGACCCTATGCCAGCTGATTTTCAAACGCCTCACAAAAAGGCCCGACTGAGAATCAAACTCAGAACGAGACTGTGAGGCAGGTGCATTGTTTTTGTTTGTTTGTTTGTTTTTGGTTATTGCACATATGTGTGTACTGTATGTTTGTCTCTACCTGAGAGACCTATGGCATCGAGCATCATGTGGAGGATGTCTTCCTTCAGTGGGCTGTTTATGTTGCCGAGGTAGTGGAGAGCAGAGCAGCCGCTGTGATCTCGTAACCATAGGTTTCTAAGTTTTAAAGAAACATCAAACAATTCATTTTAGAATTAGGACAAAAGACGCAACTATGCATTCCCTGCTCAAAAACGTCAAACGCTCATCCCGTTACCTTTATCTTTGAATATATACAGTCAGGTCCATAGATATTGGGACATGGACACAATTCTCATTTATACACCACCACAGTGGATTTGAAATGAAACAAACAAGCGCCTTAACTGCAGACTTTCAGCTTTAATTTGAGGGTATTCACATCCAAATCAGGTGAACACAATGTAGGAATTATAACAGTTTTGTGTATGTGCCTCCCTCCCACTTTTTAAAGGACCAAAAGTAATGGGACAAATGAACAGTCATAACTCAAACTTTCACTTTTTAATACTAGGTTGCAAATCCTTTGCAGTCAATTACAGCCTTAAGTCCGGAATGCACAGACATCACCAGATGCTGGATTTCATGCCTGGTGCTGCTCTGCCAGGTCTCTACTGCAACTGTCTTCAGTTCCTGCTTGTTCTCAGTTTTGTCTTCAGCAAGTGGAATGCATGCTCAATCGGACTCGGATCAGGTGATTAACTTGGCCATTGCATAACATTCCACTTCTTTGCCTTCAAAAACTATTTGGTTGCTTTTGTGTTATGCTTCGGGTCATTGGTCCATTTGCACTGTGAAGCGCTGTACCAAAGAATTATTTCCCTGGTGATCTGAAATCTTTCACAATAGTTGGCCAGATCAAGAACACTCTCCAGGAGTTAGGTGTATATATTTCAAAGACAACAAAAATCTGCATCGGGTTTAGGGTATATGTGTTCATTTATGAATGTTCATCGCTGCAGTAAATAGCAGTGTCTTTTTTCATCAGTGAGAAAGTACTCATGAAGAAATGAGTGTTTTTCTTACGCTGAGAGCCTCAGAAGTTGTTTGACCACTTGGACGGGTCTGTGTTCCCAGGGCAACGGCGCCATGCCTTCAAAAAGGTCGATGTCTCTGATGGCGAGTATGACTGAAGTCGCGCCGTCGCTGTTGGGAACGTTCACCTCCACTTTGTCCGTCTGAATCACACACATAGACACAGATGAACAAAGTGTTCACACTTAATCAGTAGACAATAGTCGCCCTTACGACTTACCATGCCCCCTGTATACATATGTGTTTCTTTTTGTTTTTAATGACAAATTAACTGGGCAGCACGGTAGATGGCTGGTTAGCACATCTGCCTCACAGTTCTGAGGACCGGGGTTCAAATCCCGGCCCCACCTGTGTGGAGTTTGCATGTTCTCCCCGTGCCTGCCTCTTTTCTCTGGGCGCTCCGGTTTCCTCCCACAAACATGCAAGGTAGCTTAATTGACAACTCTAAATTGCCCGTAGGTGTGAATGTGAGTGCGAATGGTTGTTTGTTTCTATGTGCCCTGCGATTGGCTGGCAACCAGTTCAGGGTGTACCCCGCCTCCTGCCCGATGATAGCTTGGATAGGCTCCAGCACGCCCGCGACCCTAGTGAGGAGAAGCGGCTCAGAAAATGGATGGATGGACGGTTCAGGGTGAAAAACGCCTCTCGCCGTAAGTCAGCTCTGAGAATTAGTGGTTCGGAAAATGGATGGATGGATGGAAAACTTAACTTTTTGTGTTAACATTCTGATGTGAGCCTTGTTTAATAGAATTACATTTAAATTTTGTAGATTATGCAGCGGGCAGCTCGGTGGAATTGTGGTTCGCACATGCCCTGACAGTTCAAAGGTCTAAGGTTGTGGGTGTAAAACTGGACTCTGGCCTTCCCGTGTGGAATTTGTATGTTCTCCCTGTGTTTGCATGGGTTGTCTCCGGGTATTCAGGCTTCCTCCCACTTCCCAAAAACATGTTTCTAAGGTTAATTGAAGACTAAATCTTCTGTGGCCTTTCGCCCAAAGTCAACTGGGATAGATGGATGGATAGAATATGCAGCAGGCCAGTAAAAATAATTGGACACCCCTATATTGTGGACTTAACAATGAATTCAATTCAGTCATGACTTTTTGGTCTGTATTCATTGCTTTTCATTTGCGGCTGTCTTACCAGCAGGCGCTGCACTGTGCGCAGGTCCCCCTGCCAGGAGGCCTGCAGCAGCTCTGCCTGCGGGGACAAATGGGGTCTCCGCATCCAGCCCATCAGCTTCTTCTGGAGCCCAGGGGGGCTGACATGTAGCGCTGTCTTCTTGGAGCCGTTGCACAGAGTCGCGTCAGCCCCGACCTGCAGCAGGTGCTCCGCCGCCTGTACGCAACATGACGGGTAAAAACAGTAAGTGGAAGATGTAGAAGGATGGTATTGAGAAGTGTGTACAGATGTGTATACATAGAATATGCAGGGGCGTCACAAGGGGAGAAAAGTGATGAGTGAAAGGGGCTCTAGAAATTTGGCAGAAAAGTGTCAATTTGCGGCTGCTGTGTAGAACTGCATGGAATCCTACTGACGTGTTGATAGATAGATAGATAGATAGACGGACGGACGGACGGACGGACAGACTGACAGATGGAACGTGATACGCCGCACTGCACTTCGTCTTTGAAAAGGGAAAACTATTCCTTATGTCATATGTTTGTTTTGAAAACGACTCCCAGGGGGCTGAGCTAAAGAGCAAGCTTAGAGTCACATGACTCATATGAACAACATGCGTAATTGTTATTGGTAGGAAAGATCCAGCCCGCCATGAGCACACACGCTTAAGGTTTATTATCATTGCACTTTTAATGGAGGTGCGAGTGACTTGCATGTAGAGAGCCTTCAGTGGTTCTGAAGCCAATTCCACAACTTACCTCAGTGTTGCCATCACGGCAGGCTTTGATAAGAGGATTGCAGTCTTGCTCCTCTTCATCTTCAGCATTGGAGACCTCCAGGTCGTCTTCACTCTCCGCCTCTTGGCTGATGCTCACAGTGACATCCCGCAAGTCCTCCACCTCTTGGTCAGATCCTGACATTTGGAAGAGGAGGCGGGGAAAGAACAATAAAGCATTAGCCTTGCTACATGCAGTTAGTCAAGCCCTTTTGCTAACTTCGGACTGCTCTCTTAACTTTTTGTTTGAATTTGAAAGCAGATGTCTGTCTAAGATTTAAATCATAATAATAATAATAAACAAGCAAATCTGAAAAGCTTTTTAATAAAAATATACTTAAAGGCATTTAAACCAAGTTAGGTGTTTGAGTTTGTATTAGTTAAAATTAAAATTAACCCCTTAACACTGTGCCTGGACCCCCAATGTGTTCCCCCTCCATAAAGTTACTTTGCAGTACTGAAGTAATACTTGTGTTACATTGTGCAGGGCATATCACATGCTGACTTGACTAGTGCCTGGTCAGGCTTTAGAATACAATGAAAGAATGTACGCAATACAAAAACCTACATTGAACTAATACAATTCATAAATAACATGGATAAATCAATTTAGACGGTGTGTGTGTGTGTGTGTGTGTGTGTGTGTGTGTGTGTGTGTGTGCGCGTGCGTGCGTGCTTGCATGTGCCCCTCTGACAAAAAACCCTGGCCCCAGCCCGGCCCCCCAGAAAAATTGGTCTAGAACCGTCACTGGTCATTAGCAATATAATATTTATGCTGCTCATCTAAAAATAGACATAGATCTATTTCAAAATAGATTTTTTAGTCTAATTCTAGGTAATGTGGTGAGTAGTGGGGCGATGCCCTCAATTGTTAGCTGCCACTTATTTTGATTTGCAGTGTTTATGCTAAATTGCCATTTAAAACCAAACTTTTCTTGACTTACTGTGATGATGTTTCATTATTTCATTCATTCCCGAGTTCTGTAATTTAAAAAAAAAAAAAAAAAAAAGTCCTTTTCTCAACTCGCGAGTCTTTTCCAGTCTTCTTTACACAACTCCTGCTGCATGTTTACACTCGGTTGCCTGGGAGACACCCAGACAGACTGGCACATTTATACTACCAGCAGGTTGCTTGCTGCCTGGCACGTAAGACAAAAAAAAGGGAATATTGACATTCTCTGTCATCATCATTTGGATTTGAACCCCGGTCCCCAGAACTGTGAGGCAGATGTGCCAACCAGTCTTTCACCGTGCGGGCAACTTCAGACGATGCTGACAAATAATATAGTGAGGTTGTTGGTTTGAAAAGTACAGGTTCTTGTGCTTGTGTAGATTTTTCCCTCAGTACTCGGGCTTCCTCCGAAATGAAAAAAAAAACAAAAACAAAACACACATACATGTTTGGTTCTTCTAAGACTCTAAATTGCACTGTAAGACATTTCTATAAATTATACAGTTATTACAACATACCATAGAGTAAAATACTGCAAATTGATTATATAGCTGACTCAGCTGTATAATCCATCCATTTTCTAACTGCGGGCGAGAGATGGGGTACACCCGGAACTGGTTGCCAGCCAATCGCTGGGCACATATCAACAAACAATCATTCACACCTACAGGCAAGTTAGAGTCCTCAATTGACCTGCCATGCATGTTTTTGGAATGTGGGACGAAACCAGACTCTCTGGAGAAAGCCTACACGGGCACAGGGAGAACATGCAAACTCCACACGGGTGAGGCCGGATTTGAACCCGGGTTCTCAGAACTGTGAGGCGCATGTGCCAACCAGTGGAGCACCGTGCCGCCCGCTGTATAATCAGTTTACAGTATTTTACTCTATAGCAGTGGTTTTCAACTTGTCAACCTGGGACCCACATTTTCTTATTGTTGTAAGGTCATGACGTACTTAATAGAAGTTAAGAACAATAAAGATGTTTTGTTTTGTTTAAAAATACCCTCCGAAAACATATTTACAGTACAGGATCTGTTCTTGACAAACAACTTAGCAGAAGCTCTGCTACTACCTATTGTTGCAAAGCCACTTTCATTGAAGTTAAGAACAATACAGGACCCTGGGTACGAACCAACTTTGTAGGTCTCCATATGACCACTAGATGGCAGTAGCTGACAATGCAATTTTAATAAACCATGGAGGCTCTGCACCTGTCCAACCAGCAAACGCTACATACATTAAATTACACCTTGAATATAGTTTTACACCAACACTTGACTTTATTATCGCGTTTAGCTCTGTTACTCTTGAATACATATTTAACTGTGCTACACAACATCAAATAATACTTTCTTTAGAATATAGAATACTTTGTTCAAATAAAGTTGACAGTGACAAGTATCCAATGAGCCAATGGGAATCTACCCCAATGAGTGCACCGACCCCCATCCCGACACCCCTCAACCCGCCTCCCGGTGCGGTAATTGCTGTGTTTGGGTCTGCCCCCGTACGTGTCACCTCCGCCCATCCAGTGTGCCGTCCGTCCTCACGGTGGGGAAGGACACACACATCACATTCACGCACGGACAAGCTCTGTCGCCACCAGCTGCGGACCGTTTCAGGCTGCTGCGTGCGCCCCATGGCGCACCAAACGCTTTCCAACAGCGCGCACTGCGTGGAGCGTCCCCGAGGTGGAAGCAGGTAGCTGCAAATGACCCCCCCCCCCACGTACACCTCTCCACCTCCCTTGCTGCATGTCACGGTGGTGGGGCTCCTCACGAAGACTTCTTCTTTTGTTGTTGTTTTTTGTTACGACGCTTTCACTAACTGTGGTGGATCCGCACGCCACGCGTCTTCTTCGGCGTCCAGCAGGAGTCTTTACTGAGCCCCTTTGAGTGCCTCCTGTGCTCCCAAATAACTTTGTGTCTGGGGGTCTTTATTTTATTTATTTATTTATTTATTTTTTTATAAAGGGGGGCGGGGGGTGAGCGCCAGGATGGGAGTTCGGATGAGGGCAGCCCAGCAGAAACAGACGCTGCTGTGGATCATCGTGGGTAAGTCAACAACACAACAATGTCACTGCTGCTGCTGCTGCTGCTGCTGCGTGTCGTGACCACACAGGGAGAAAAAAGGGATTCATTATTACAAGTGAAACAACTTGAAAAGACACACACAAGTTCCACTGCCAAGTTCCATTTAAATGTCATGTTGTTATTTCATTTACTTTGAGATATTGGGTGTTGACATACATATTAATGCACATTATACAGCTGAATTTAAATTCATATTGTACTTTTGTATTTCAGTATGAATTGTTACTTGTTACAAGTTTCAATTATTCAGATTACGTTCAATACTGGTGACATGAACAACTTCCATTGCCATTTACTCAAATGTCTTGTAAAGTTACATCAGGATGTATTTTGAGATGTTATGTATGTATATAGATGCATATTAATGCACGATACAACTATCTGCTCAAAATCACAATGGCTTAGATGTTTAGTTTACTGCATTTAATACAATAGATTGTGTTCAAATAAAAAAAGTTATTTATATTGCTATTTTAAAAAAATGTTTTAAAAAATATACAATAATTTTAAAATGTACTTACTGTTATCTTATCATAACATATTTTGAAATAGTCCTTTTACATACATATTAATGTACTTTTTAAATTCATAACTTCACTTATCAGTTCATAATTTGTTTGTGTACTGCGGTTGTTCATAATCTTTCTTTCTTTGCAGTATTTTATTGACTCTTTTCAATAAAATTATCCAATTAGAATAAATATGCAATTACCTTGCATATTAGGAGAGTTGTGTAACTCAAAACAACTTCCCTGGTGATTTCCATAGTCATAACTCAGACTATTTTGGTGGGAGCTGGCTTTAAGTATTTCATTAGCTATCTTAATCTCTTTAATCCTTCGTCCAGTTGGCGCAACATAGCAGGGTACTTGATTTCATTTCTTCAGAACCAACATATTTGTATATCAGATCATATAAAAGTGTTTAGTGTCAAGACTGGAATGTGTGTAACTGGTTGCAATAAGGGCAGATGCAGAATCTGCTTTTATAAATAATAATAAGAAGAAGAAAAATCATCTTTTATTATCATGAACATGCATACGAAATTTGTTCTCTGCATCCCAGTGAACACATACACGTTAGTGGAACACACTGGAGCAGGGGGCAGCTGAAGCGCGCGGGGAGCATTTCGGGGTATCAGTGTCTTGCTCAAGGACACCGCAGACGGGAGTCCGGGGGATGTTGGCGGATGGTCCAGTCGGGGTCTTGAACCTAGGTCCCCCACGGTGGCAGGCGACGAGCTTAACCATTGGTCCGTGGCACATAGCGTTCTCTTAAAGGTCGCCAAATAACACATTTGTGTGCCCCCTAATGACTTGTTAAAACTGCCAAGGAACAAAGCCTAAATTACGCATCAAAGGGAGTGTTCAGGGTTATTCCTTTCCACTGAAATAGCGGAGCTGTTTTGAAACGTTTGTAGCTCTTTTTTTAAAACAAATGAATTTCTGCCACTGAGTACTTCTCCCTCTTTGTTTTGGACTTTTGTAAATAAAGAAGTGGAACGTGTAATTAAATTATGCCTATTAATTGACTAGCTTTGAGAACATACATAGTCCGGCCATTCGAGACTCCAAAAATAATGGTTTGTCATTGAGATCTGGGATCTTGTTGACACAAAATCCAAAGAGAGAGTTGAAAAAAAAATGTTACTTGTCTGCAGACACGAGTGTTTATTCACCAGGGTAAAGTTATGTTTAAGAAGTTGCATGGTTATATACAGTATTTATTTATACAGCCTTTGACAAATGAACCCCCACAGCACCTTAATTAAACTTCCCTGCTTCCGACAGTCAGCAGAGGGGCACTTGAGGAGTTGTGAATAGACATGCGCTTATGTCAAGCTTTGTAAAATAATTGTCTGCTAGAGCCTGTCCCTGAGGACTGAAACCTGGTCAGGTGACCAATGAACAGGGGCGTATTTAGACATGGGACCCTCCGCATCTGTATACTTCAAAGATTCTGGATATCAAGCATTAGCAACGAAAAAGTTTGAATTTGAGAAATTGTACATATTTCCTCAGCTAGATAAAGTCCTTAAAATCATTCCCATTGATTGTACTGTAATTGATAAGAACATTAATCCACTTTTAATATAATTTTCCATTTGGACCGCATTCATACTCACATCTTTGTGCTGAAAAGCATCACTGACACTGACAGCAGTGCTACTGCAATTGGCAAGAGCGTTTGGCTCTTGTTTGGCTCGCTTGCATTTGTCAGTTACGCACATATGATGTCACAGTGAAAAAGTTGACCCTTGGTAGTTTTGATAAATACTGTTTGTTTTCCTCTCATCTCCTCTCTACTGGGACGACTCTACCTCATTTTCCGCACAACGCGGCAACAATATTATTTACCTTTGCTACCGTCTTCCCGAATGAAGTCTGCCCATGTGTAGATTAAGCATTTTGATGCATTTTTAAGTGTAAGATTAAAACAATAGTCATTTCTTTAAATTGAAGACAACTTTATTTATCAGTTTTTATAAGATGTTTTGGGGAGGGCCTCTAAATCTGGGGCGACACTTTCCTATGTTTGCTTAATGATTAATCCGCCTTTATACCCACACATACACACACACACACACACACACACAGTATATACTGTATGTGGATATCAGATTGGACTCTGTATCGGGCAGATACTCAAAATCAAGTGACTTGACGCGGGTGTAAAAAGATATGATTGGACATCCCTACAAATGTTTATTTATTGTACTTTACTCCGTTGTTGGCACAGATTAGGAAGAGACTACGATACGTTCCGACTTGCGCACTGATTCGGTTAACATCGCTGCTGTGGAAACGAAACTCCGTCATAAACAGGGGAGGTCGTGTATTTGGGTTGAGTGTTACAGTTGATGTCAATGTGTTTCCACTGCTAACAGGAAATAGATTTTGCTGGTGAAATGTAACCAAGGTCATTAGCATGAGCGGCACACGCAAATACAGCTCCGTTGGTTTGTTTTGTGTTGACATGGGCTGTTCTGTAACAATAATGTCAATTACTAAAGGTGGTGCGACACTTTTCTGCCCTTTGTCAAGGATAAATTTGCCTTCTACTATCCACCACTAAATGCAGTGCAATTTTCCGTGAATTTTTGTTTTTAGAATACTTTTTTTTCTCTCTCTGTCTTGCAGGCATGTTTGGCAGCATATCAATAACTGATTCAGGTCAATACATCTCAAACCTTATCACTCGCTTTTGAACATGTATTGAATAACAACAAAGTCACCCATTTTTTCCCCATCTACATTTGATGTACGTCAAATAAATCCGCCGCTGACGTACCGAACAAGAGGACTCGTTGAGAGTCATTTGAGTAATCAAGGGGAGTAATCTGCTCATTTGGATAGCTGCACCGAGGTCACCGAAATGGGCTTAGACTGGGTCATGAGACATTATCTGGTGGGGCAGCACATAGCAAAGTTGGCTACTTTCTTTTCATCCAGTGTGGGACAAAGTTGAAAAGAAAGTCCTGAAGTAATTAGAGCGGATTGGTCAGAGAAATTTAAGCAAGCTTCCAGTTAATTATTCATTTTTGATTGGAATAAGTCCTTGGTTAAAGAGAACATTTTGTGTTTTTCTCTGTTTTCTTTCCATCTTACCATTTTCTGCGCTTGTCCTCGTTCAGATGAGCTTGAGCCTATCCCAGCTGATTTTGGTAGCGAGAGAAGTAGGGTACACCCTGGACTGGTCGCTAGACAATAAGTAGGCTAATATACAGTAGACAAATAACCTCACATTCACACCTACGGACAATTTAGAGTCTTTGGGTACCTTAAGAAGCATTTTTTTTTTGGATTGTGGGAGGAAGCTTTTGCACAGAAGGCCCTAAGCCAGGATTCCAACCCAGCACCTTAAGACTGTGAGTCAGATGTCTTAACCACTTTTTCCTCCGTGAGCCTCTGTTTTCGTTATTGCATCTTGAGTACATAGGCTACATTTTGCGTTTCAGTGTTTTTCAATGAGGCCAAAAATAAATGGCTCCAATATTTCCCATTCAGTGTTACCATTTCACATTTCAATTACTGTTACTATCGTATTAAGCATCTTTGAGAGAGTTAGTTGCCTTTCGGCTTTCCTTCACCGCAACAGCGAGCAAACGGAGGAAGTCGCAAGTCGAAAGACAACATCGGCGGCAGGCACGTATATGTGCAAAAGAATCGAGTGGAAAGCAGCCCAGATGGCGATGATATTTTTTTCACTGGCATACAAAGAGAACTAGGGCCGAAGCGTGGGCGTATTTTGCTTTTCATAAGACTGCGGATGGAACATTAATTCACGATAATTAGCTTGTGTGCAGAGAATGCAGGGGGGAAAAGGCTCGTAGTTTCAAACTGCACTTGTGGTCAGAATCAAGCACACAAATATAACTACAGGTACAAATCTCCTGCTTCTCTCATTTCTCTGTGTTTCCGGCATTGTGTGTGTGTGTGCATTCACACGGAATTGTCTAGAAGTTGCAAACTTTCTTCAGGGCTTAGAGAGACACAGTCCCAATTGAACATGAAGTTCTTCTCGGCAACAAAAGATGATCAAAAACTGATGTTTTTGTCACCGTTGAAACATTGAGACAAAATCTAGATGTACTATTTCTTGTATTTATGATGATATATATAGTAGATCGTTATAGTATATTTTTCACATTTATTACTCCTGCCGAAAAAAAATCGACTCTCGCTGTGGCGTGACTGATTCCGTGTTGCATTTTTATGAAATGAAAACGTGAACAATACCAAGTGGATTGTTTAACTGTAAGACATTGTTTGACAGACACTCATCAGACATTTAACTCATTCACTGCCAGCCATTTTCCAAGCAGAGCTCCCCATATTGCCAGTCGTTTTAGAGCATTTGACTGGATTTTCAAGAGCCAATAGAATATTGTGTTCTGTGACATTAAAAGCATCGAACTACCAAAAGAAATAGTAGACTCTTCTTTCACCAGAAAAAAAGTTTTTTTCTAAGGTTTTCGTTCTTTAGTAATCAACAATGAAACACGGGTTGGTTTCACCAGTCAACAATTTCTGACCAAAAAGATGAGAAAACGTGCTTTATGTGAAAAGAAACACGTCAAGCAGTGCAGTCATTTTGCAGGGAATAGTTTTTGTGTTTGTAACATATATATATATATATATGCATGTCTCTTATGTTTAGCCTTAGCTAATGTTTATCCATAACTGTATGGAGGGCGAACACTTGTCCGTTGAAACAAAGATCTATGGGAATCGTCACCAGGTTTGTCCATGAGATAAATGTAATCTCCACAGCTACCAGAAAATCTGATCAGTTTACCTATCATATCAGTTATCACCTGCAGTCCTAAACCATGCACGACTTTCCCCTCCAGTATTGAGGAGCTGCCTGCCCTGGCAAGCTTTTCACTCCTCAGGCTGCAAATCTGTCCAATTTTAACCTCCTATCAAAATGTAGAGATTTGTAATGGTTCTCATCATCTCCTTCGAACATATGAGCTGTAGCTAAATTATCACTTCATGTCATCTGTGGGGCAAAAAAATGGTCACCCATGAAAATCCCTATACCGCTTTCATGATACCCGATCGCCGACACAAAGGAGAATAGCCTCGGAGCTGTTTTTATGCACGCCCCCTGCCTCTCGTTCTCTTGGCATTAATCTGTTTCATGATTGCTTATGTGTGAATGCCGACAATGTCTGTTGAGTAGTGTATATGTGTACAATTCTGTGGACAGCGGGAGCGCTGTTTTTCATCGTCAGGCCTGAGCGGCTAATGAGCAAGTGTTGAGGCGCTGCTGTTTACTGGAGCATGTAAGTGTGCATGTGCGGGGCTCTCTTTGTGTGTACATGAGACTCTGCTTTGTATGTTGGTGTCCATAGTGTAATAGCTGCACTTTGGCAGGGCACATTAGAAATCACCGTATGTTGTGACAAAATACATTTTCACACTTGCTGTTCATCTACATATGAACACACACATCATGAGAGAATTGCACAGTCAGACATATTTCTTAGTTATGTGACTAAGCATTCATACAAAATAAATAATCCAAAATAAGACTTAAGACTTAAGTATTGGAGCACTTAAGATTGGTATATAATCTTTATTTTAAGTGATAATTTTTTTCACATGCAACTTGAAAGCCCAGTGAACTACATTACATTTTCCGCTAAGGCTAAACATAAGAGACATCCAGATTATATACTTTACAGTAGTACCTCGACATACACATTTTTCAAGAAATGATTCTTTTTGTCTTGAGTTGGGAGCAAAAATTTGAGTTATGAGTGGTAGCTGTGGTGGCAGCGAATTTCACAACGAGCAGCAGTTTGGCAAATGTTGAACATCCATTGACTTCTGCTTATCTGGGGTCGGGTCACGTGGGACGTAGCTTACGCCTAGATCAGACTACAGTATTTTCGCCCCGATATTGGCCCGATTTGCTATCGCGGGTGATTTTCCAGATCGGGCCCGTCATATTTTGTCGGGAACGACAAAACTTCTTGTAGTGTGACATAATCCACGACCTTCGATTTGGCCCTACGAAAGCCCTCCTTCCATCCATTTTCTGAGCCGCTTCTCCTCACGAGGGTCGCGGGCGTGCTGGAGCCTATCCCAGCTGTCAGCGGGCAGGAGGCGGGGTACACCCTGAACTGGTTGCCAGCCAATCGCAGGGCACATAGAAACAAACAATCATTCGCACTCACAGTCATGCCTACGGGAAATTTAGAGTCTACAATTAATGCATGTTTTTTGGGATGTGGGAGGAAACCAGGAGTGCCCGGAGAAAACCCACGCAGGCACGGGGAGAACATGCAAACTCCAGACAGGCGGGGCCGGGGATTGAACCCGGGTCCTCAGAACTGTGAGGCTGACGCTCTAACCCTATGACGCTAAAATGAAAAGTCCAGAAAAAAGTTAGATTTTTTTGGGGGGATATCTCGTGGAGTAGTGTGACCTATCAACGACTATTCTCCGACAGCACACTTTGACGTTGACCGATAGCATTGGGTATGGTGACTGGCGCTTCACCTTTCCGTGCTTGCCGTTGTCAACATACAGGAAGTCCTCGATTTACGAACGAGTTCCGTTCCTAGGCTGGCAACGTAACACGAATTTCCACGTAAGTCGGATTTCACCGTTAAAGTCGAAATTTATGGTGAAATACTTCTGTTACGGGTATTGTCCCACGTGATTGTAACAGCAAGCTCAGTGTGTATGGGCGTGTGCGTCGGTGTGTGAGTGAGACGGGACTGCGCAGGCGTCGTCCGGCGAGACTGTGAAGGAGGAAGGAGTGCGCGCAAGTGTGCAGTAGCAAGTGTAGTGACAGCGACCGGGGAAGAGTAGCGATTAGCGGAGGACCCTTTGACGTTGAATATGCACAGGAGCTAATAAAGCCATTAAAGCAGCAAATCGGTGCTTTGTACCTTTATGGTTGCCGCCACCCAGCTCAGGTGTGCAACGAAAGAAGGGAGTTAACCCCTGCGTGTCCCGACCACGGTCAGTTGACCGTAGCAGGAAAGGTTAACACTTTGTATAAAGAAACTAAAATACATTAAAATAAAAAAATAAGATGCTGTACTTACCATTACTGGTGAGAGCGTGAAAAAAGGATGGCGACAAAGGCAAAGATACTCCCGGTGCACAAACACAGACAAGCACTATGCACTAGCTAAGCAGAAACACTATGGTGCTGGGGACAAAATGGCGGATAAGGCACGGGCTTCGTAAAGTCGAAACATCGTAGGTCGAGTACGTCGTAACTTCCTGTACTTGGTCATTGTTGTGAACATTTATTCACGCGCACAAACCAATGTTTACCGAAATTTAAGAGCATGATTGGACAGAACGCTGGCATGTTCACGTACAAACGTTAAGTGTTAGCACTAGCTTGCTAGGCTACATAACGGTTTGTTGCCTGCTGTGAGCCGTATTGTATTAAAACTATGTGAACATACAGTACCTCAAGCAATCCTTGAATGGATAGCCCAAGACATCATCTCCCGAGCACCTGGTGGCACCACATGTTTTTTCCCTCTTTTTGTTCTTTTATTCCCAATATTGCCGCGGCGATCCATTGTTTGACAACAACTTGTTGTCGCCATGGTAATGGTTGTATCCAGGTGCTGCCGGGTGCATTTTTGGAACTAGGCAGCTAACATAACATTTATTGTTAGCTGCCTATTTCCAAAAATGCGTCAGTGAGTAGAAAGTCGTAATTTCCATCCCACTGTTACATGTAGTCAGACAAAACGAAATAACCATCTTTTCTAAGCCAAAGGTTATGCAAAGCTGTCGGGATAGCATAGAGTAGCATTAGCTAACAGCATTTTTAAGAATTCGCTTCTGATCACTCGGATGCGTGAATGTTCGGCAAACCTTTCTACATGGGTGGGGGTAATTTCAGTATGTTTGTACCACATGCAAACATAAAAGTATTTGAAAAAAAGAAGAAGGAAAAAAAAAATATATCTATATATATATATTCATTTTATCTATTTATTTCTTGACCAACTCTAACTTAGCCTTTTTTACCATCTGTTTTTTGAGAGAACTGAAGCACTTTCACATCCCAAACGATTTATTTCCATCTGGTCACATCAGATGGTCAAGGCTTTACCAACACTGCAGTGTAAAAGGTCAACATTACTACTAGATTTCTGCTGTCCCACATATTAATTAAGGAATTAAGAAGGAAGATCAGTTTGGAATTTGGGAAATGTGAAGACATAAATGTAGAACAAATGTGTAAGAATGTAACTAAATATTTCCCCCCCCTTTTTTCTTTTCCAATTCCTCCTGTGAGCTCGTCCTTATCCCCGAAACATCCAAATATCTTGAGTAAAAAATTTTCTGTAAAGATTTGTAAGACCTACTCACAGCGCTAAAGTTAACCATTATGGAAAACTGTGATACTGTGAGATCAGTATGAGGCTGAGCCTTTAAGCAAGCACACAGCCAAATACTGCAACAGCAAAATATGTTATGCATGGATGCACGCTAGCAAACATAAGCACGCACACACGACGAATTATCCGATGCAAGTATGAGATTGTGTATATCTGTAAGAAAATGAGCTTTTGTGACAACCAGTAGCACACTAAAAGTGAGGGCACACACAATTTTAATATTACAACAGAAAATGTGATTGCTTTGCTTTTAGTGGCTTTTTTTTTTTAATATACTAAACTTGTAAAACTGACACAATGTCTTGCTATTTTTCTACATTGAATCTAGGTGCATGACTTGACTTGAGACTTCAGTCGGCAATTTTAGGACTTGGGACCGGGCTGGGCTGAAGCTCATGAAAGTCTCAACTGACTTGAACTATATGACTTGCCTGTGTATACTTTTGAAAATATGCATTTTCATTAATTTATTTGTGTGGAGTGCGTACAAACCTGACAACAAACCAGTATGTGATGATGCCAAGTGCAGAGGCCACTGCATGAAACAAGTATCATGAAGGAATCGCTAAAGATTCTTAAACTTGGCTTCGAGGATGATGTTCTGGATAAAATTGAGAAAAAGAGAATGGCGACATGTAAGGTTTGCAACTCGAACAGAAGAGACACAACAACTACGACATCATTCCACCAGTCACTACAAAAGCCACAAAGACAGCTAAGCTACAGTATGTTAACGTCACGGTTTGGCTAAGCGATAGCTGGTCAAACCTTACCGAAGCTTCATGACGGTTCTGCGTTTAATTGAGAAGACGATAAATAGACTTTACAGTGAAAAAGACTATGTGATTGTGAACATGTTAGTCCAGTTTAGTACCACAAGTACAGATACAGAGTGAAAAGTGGCAAACGTGCGAATATATAGTACATTGTGTGGCTTTACTCATGGCTTGCTTAACCCAAGTAATGACTTCACTCGATTTGGTTGATATTTAGTGGTGACTCGATTTGACTTGTTTGATTTTTGTCACATTAACTTGGTACTAAACTTGAATTTTAAAACTTGAGACTTATAACTTGCATATATTGTAAGTGACTTACTCCTGCCTCCTCATTGCAGGAACACTAAATACTTAAATCTGCCTGTTGAATGTGTTTCCTGGCATCTAAAAACATGTTTAAGATCTTCTGCATGAGAAAACTAATCTCTGTTTTGCTCCTAGAAGATGTCAAACTAGATAATCTTTGCCTTGGTGGCAATAAGGCTTGCCAGTCAACTGGGACGTTTTAGAAAACCATTTCAAAAGCATGTAATGGGAAGTGCTGTGTGAACAGATTAGAATTATAATCTGAATTTGTGAGGGAGATTTGACACTCGATCGCTGCAGGTGGAAGCTGCAGTGGCGCGAGGAGCCAGAACCCAACTCTGTTGCTTGCCATGAGAGAAAAGCTTAGTGGCAGAATAAATATACAGGCAACGTGGTGACAGGAAGAAGGATTGAGTTAAAGTCTTCGAGACCGAGTTGTACTTTCACTATAAATTATGCGGAGGAATTCTAGCACCGTCTTGTATTCAGCAGCCGTAACATCATGCTAATTTTCGGCTGAAGACAGAGGGAGGATTAATTTGGCTCTCCGCGTGTTCCCTTCCTTTACGCCTGCTGTTTCCTTACCAGGATTTTCAATTCAATTACACTTCCCAGTATTGAAAGTATGCCAATGTTATTAGTGGGCCTAATCGCAAAATCATAATGCCATTCTGAAACAACAACACCCACTCGCTCACTCTCCTCCTTTCCTTTTTAAGATACGCTTTTGTTCCCATGCCCTGGAAAATCAGATGGGACAGGCTCCAACGCACCTGCAACCCAATAAATATTAGAGAAAATGGATGGATGGAAGGCAAATGAAATATACATTTTCCTGGAGAAGCTTTATCAAGCTCATTATCTTGAAAGGCACACGCACGACAACGGCGCCGTGTTTCACTCGTATTCTTCCAATTGCCGTTTGCAGATGAGCATTTCCCCTAAAATCTCCTCTTTGTGACCCGTTTTCAAATCATTTCAGTCTCCAAAATGCCATTGTCATATAACCTCAATTTTAGTTGAAAACATTCTACTGTAAACATCCCCTTAGTCCCGCGTAGCGCCCAGCGCATCAGCCCGAGATCTGACTTGCCCTTTCGCCGGCAACTGTGTGCTACTGCCGCAACAGCCTAACTGGCTTAGTAGCATTCTATAATGGGATTACAAAACCAACACCTTGGCGGTGCAAACACGCATTGTGGTTTCACTGAATGAAAACATTTGTGGATTAAACTTCAAAAGTCTTCACTGAGGTCAACCAAATGGGAAATACAACTGTGATTTAAGTTGTTTGAAGGGAAGTGTGATAACGCACTATCCGCTGCGGCAACCGATACTAGAATAAGTTTCTAATTGTTCCTCGCCCGTCTATCCTGTGGGGACTTTGGGAGGGTCCCGCATGTATAAAGTACACAGGTATTAGAGAGCTCAATACAATAGGGTCACCTTATTCCCATAGTAAAGATGGTTTTAAGTGATTTTCTTTCCCACAGTTGAAAGTCGTTTCTCGAAAAACACAAAACGTGTCTAACTTTCTTCTGTAAAAATACACAAATGATTACAGCACACTTAACATCCACCTGTACTGGAGGAATCAATAATTAATGCTGGTGTCCCATCGTCCCGAGTGCGAGAACAAAAGACAATTGATGTACGGCACAGCGATGGAGGGAGATTTTCACTATTTGAGATGGACCGGGTTGCTTGAAAGTGGTGGAAATGCGTGATTTTTGCATTCTGAACAATATAATTTTATTATTATTATTCTAAGCAAAGGCAGGGCTTTCTGTTTTGACAATGACAAATACATATTGGGTGAGCTGGGTCCTTTAGGCTACTTCCTGTCTGGTCACTTAGCAATCACCACCAAATATGGATGCCGCCATTGTGGGCAACGCAAAAATTGAGTGCCGTGTGTAAGCACCTAAAAGCGGACCTTCTCATTCGTGGAGAAGATCTTGCGGACACATTGCCGTGACGTCACAATTCATCAAAATTCCAAATAGCTTGCTTAAAGACACATTTTTGAAAATAGCCAGCTCACAAAAGTGTTTACTTGGTTGTTTATTTCACATCTTATAGGTGGGCAGGCACTGCAGACACCAACTATTAAAAAGACACATTTCGATAATATGTCCCCTTTAAATGTGTGAAAATAATTACGTGAAAATTCAGTTTGTAATTTAGTCAGGAACAAAAACAACCATAGCGAGGGCATTAGCTTTTTAACCCACATGATTGGCCACTTAGTAAATCCTTCACTGCAGGAGTTGAGATAACAAGCTATATGATTTTGGGAGCTGTGAGGCAGTGCAGTGACATTTTGGGCGCAGTTAACTCACTTCCATCCAGAAAATGTCATTTCTTTCATTCCATTACTACTTCCACCACGAAAGATTTTAATGACTTGTATCAGTTGTTCAAGTTCCAGAGTCTAAAATGTCACTAGTCCACATGGTCAAACAAAATAAAATAACAAAAAGCACTGAATTACTCTTTGAGCATAAGGAATAAAAGAAAGGATTAGTGGTTAAGCAGGCTTGATTGGATGAACACTCTTGTCAATCAATGCCAACCATATCAACAATGTCAACATGCCGTGCAGCAGAAGACTTTTTGTTAGAGAAAAAGTTATAGAAATTAGAAAAACAAACGAGTACGCGTAGTTTCAGGAGATGCTTTGGAACAATTTGAATCTAAATTGGAAAGCTTGTTGTGTTGCACCCTTTTTTCCTAGCATGCATAATATTGCCGGGAGTGTTGTGTGTTGCTAATCTGCTGAAGTTCCGCCTTGCCGCTCTTTTAATGTGCCCAAAGTAATGAGACACAGATTAGTCTGCAGGTACTGTAGTCAGCCATTTATTGCCTGGCTGTGGACAAAAGTGTTGCCAGACTGTCTTATCTTGTAGTCTTTATCTAAATCTGTATTTTTAACTTGCACAGCCATAACCTTAAATTACTATAAAACTGAAATTGAGACACAAAAGTCTTTACAATTGCTTTTGGATTTTGCACGCTCTTGTCTTAGTCCTGGCAGTGTGCAAGCCCTCAAGGGTGGGTAGGAGGGTACCGACAATCTTTTCAGCAGTTTTGATTGTCCGTTGCAGTCGGAGTTTGTCCTTTTTGTAGCAGCACCAAACCAGACTGTGATGAAAGAACACAGGACTGATTCGATGACCGCTGTGTAGAACTGCTTCAGCAGCTCCTGTGGCAGGCCGTGCTTTCTCAGAAGCCGCAGGAAGTACATCCTCTGCTGGGCCTTTTTGAGGACGGAGTTGATGTTGATCGCCCACTTCAGGCCCTGAGAGACTGTAATTCCCAGGAACTTGAAGGTCTCGACGGTTGACACAAAGCAGCTGGACAGCGTGAGGGGCAGCTGTGGCGAAGGATGCCTCCCGAAGTCCACGATCATCTCTACAGTCTTGACCAGTCTTGACCATTTTTCACTGATATAGAAGCATATCCTGCTGCCTTTTGTTTTCCCCGATGATTCCATGTCGCGGTCTGCCCGGTGAAGATGAAAACCGGGAAGCATGACGGCGCCATCGGGTACAGCCTCACAAAGCCAAGTCTCCGTAAAGCACATGGCGGCGGAACGTCCGAAGTCTTTACAGTCTTTATCAGAAGATGAAGCTCGTCCATTTTGTTGGGTAGGGAGCGTAGATTCGCGAGGTGGATGGACGGGAACGCCAATCTGTATCCTCTCTTACGTAGCTTCACTTGGATGCCTGCTCGCTTCCCTCTGTGGCGTCGCCTCTGCCTCAATGCGCCAAAGACTGCAGTCGCTGCTCCGGTGAGTAACTCAGGGAAACAACTGAGCGGATTTGCGAAAGTTGGTGAAAGAAAGTCCGGAGTAGCCTCCTTGATGGTTAACAAGTCTCCCCTTGTGTACACAAGGTAACTCAATGTGCTTTACATAATTAAAAACATTTAAAAACAAAGAAAATAAACATTTTATAAACATTTAAAAACAAAGAAAGTAAACATTTTATAAACATTTAAAACAAAGAGTAAAATGTTTTTAAAAACAATTAAAACAGCGTACAGTGCAAGAAATATCATTCGAAAGTGGAAATGCTCTAAAAAGCATTGGAAAAAAGAAGAGTTTTTAACCTGGTGCTGCCATCACTTCTGTTGGCAACTTATTCCATTTGTGTGCAGCATAATAGCTAAATGCTGCTTCACCATGTTTTCTTTGGACTCTGTGCTCCACTATTTGACCTGAGTCTGTCGACCTCAGAGCCCTACTGCGTTTATAGTCCATTAGCGTTTCTTTCATGTATTCAGGACCTAAACCGTTTAGTGATTTATAGAACAGTAGCAGAACTTTAAAATCTAGTCTAAAGCTGACTGCAAGCCAGTGTAAAGACTTTAGAATTGGAGTAATATGCTCTGATCTATTTGTTCTGGTCAGAACCCGAGCTGCGGCATTCTGAATGAGCTGCAGCTGTTTAATGCTCTTTTCCATTTAAAGCTATACAGTAATAGGGCATATAATAAAGCGCCATGTTTTGATTTAAACAAAACTAAATTTCTGCGAGCGGCTATAAACAGGAGATTCGTGACGGCGACGTGAATCATTTCCTCCGCACAAAGCACTTAATCCAGTTATTTATATAAAAAGGATTTATTGCTAAACTACTATGGATGCATAAAGAATAAATGAGGGATTGTGACAAAGGAACAATACGTGTTGATAGTAAACACAAGGCAATAATAATGAGACGTAACAGGAAAACTAAACAAAAGGCAGTTCAGATAAAAAGGGTAAATATTCTGCTAATGTTCGATTTATACCAGCCCAATTTCTGGTGCATCAACCCCTTATGCTGATAATGCAATATGATGTCAATCGGAAGACGAGCAGCGTTTACGTCTGGGATCGATGAATTGGAGCTAGAGAGACTCGATACATGGTGACCAACATTTCCGTGTTGACATTCTTTTGTTTAAGCAAATGTCAGTTCGCACACATTCTCGAATAAAGTCCAAGCAGACGTTTGCGATTGATTGTAGTGTTCATTCATCACAAAATGAGTCTTTGTTTCGGAACGCACGTGTGTGTCTTAAGGAATGTGGCCCTGTGTGAAGAGAATGTAAAGAGGTTGTGGCATGCAATGCCTGTTCGCTGAAATCTTGACCAGATACCTGAGATGAGCAAAACCAATACAGAAATTGTCCTGGGAGTCGAGGTCTTTAATCATCAGTCTGTTTGAATGGTGAGGGTCGGGCCCAGAGTCACATATCCGAATTCTGTCGCTTGACCCCATGCAGTGTGAAGCCTGCCTGAAGAAAAAACTGATGAAAAAAAAAAAAAACACAGCGAAGGCCTGTTTTGGCGTTGCTTCCGTCAACTCTGGAGATTCACATTGGAAATACTCGTTCAAAAGCTGACACTCTCAGATTCCTCTTGAGGCTGAAACCATCGATTGGCACTCGCACTCCCTGCCTTTGTAATGATCCCTTTTAAAAGCACACTGGTCTATAGCTTCGACCTTTTAGACGCTGCTTAAGCTATAGCGTTCCCTTTAACTTAGACACTTTAAATGCTATTCTTTTTGTTCGCACTGGTGCAGACGTCATGGGTGCTTGTATTTATCTTGACAATGTCTACAAGATAAAATATATGTTGCAGTTGAGACAAAGCCTAAAGAATGGAGGCGGAGCTAACCTTGCTCAGTAATTTGAGTAGGAAGAATATGGATTCGCACAAGGAACTGTCCCTGTGTGTCGAACATTTTAAATTATTCATGAAAATATTCTGACAGCCAGGATGCAAAAGAGCACGTTTCCCCATTTGATGGATGTCGGCTCATCATGAAAGTGTTTTGATGTTCCCCTTTGGACAATTTCTCATTAAGTTAAAACTTCCTCTTTGCTCTCAAATGGAGACTGTTGTTGTTAATCATTACATTCGAGCACAAAGCTAATTTTTATCAAAGCAATGGTAAATAATAGGACTAAGATGTTTGATTTTATCCTATCGAAAAGGTCCTATTAAGCATATTATTATTATTTGGTTACATTTTGTTCGGTAGAGCGATGGAAGTAAACCGGCAGCTATGTCTGTCCCTGACCACTTGTGAGGGCAATACAATAAGTTCTAACTAGTGGTGGTACACCATATTCAATTAGCTAACATCGATACCTTGTGTTGGCGATTGAAGATGTGCTGTTGTTGTACGCAAGTTCTGCTTTGCAATAGACAGATATAGCACTTTATCTTCTTGAGTGAAATGATCCCAAACGTTCAACATTCTATCTTTTATGCAGTCCTCCTGGCTTGCCGGCATTTTGCCAAATTATTTCTAGATTGTTGTGGGAGTCTGCAGTAATATTAGTCTGTGTTGTAAAATGATCGGCGGCACGGTGGACGACTGGTTAGAGCGTCATCCTCACAGTTCTGAGGACCCGGGTTCAATCCCTGGCCCCGCCTGTGTGGAGTTCGTATGTTCTCCCCGTGCCTGTGTGGGTTTTCTCCGGGCACTCCAGTTTACTCCCACATCCCAAAAACATGCATTAATTGGAGACTCTAAATTGCTCTTCGAGTCAGAGATTTTGCGTTGACTTTTTAAAAAAAAAATCTAATTATTCAAGTAATTCAATTAGACAACACTGAGTTGAGTAGCCAATTAGGAAGCGACCTGAAGCTTACGCCGTTGCCAAACACAAATAGAGGAGCAAATGGTCAAGTGTTTGTATAACATCTCTCACAATTCATTCACCACAATGAAAAAGACAAGGATCCAAATTTGCCACCAAACTGAAGTTAGCCGAGCGTCTCCTACTCCTTCTTCTTTCCTTTTTCCGACTCTCTGTATGCCCTGGGGCACCATGCTGCCTCTCACAGGTTAGTTTAGGTACAACCACAAACTGTCTGGTCACAAATCTGGTTTGGATGAGGAGATTATTGTGGGTGGAAATACTGTATGGTGTGTTGTGTGCTGCTTTGTGCTGTATTAGTCATCTCGAGTATAACAGACAATATAAGAGCAGTAAGAACACACATGCTGATTTTTTCCCCCCTCGTCATGTATGGGGTCCATCGCTTTTAAAAAACGGTGAAGATGTTTAAAGTCATCATGTGTGTACTCTGCTCTGTGTAGTCTCCAGCGTTTTTGGATGCTTCTCTACAGTGACGTCGTGTGCCTTTTCATCCCCACTAATTGCATGCTATTACCTTCGAGTGCCGATAGCCCTGCTCACTTTAATGACCACCTGGTGATGGATGGTATCAACTTGACACACACACACACACGCGCCCGCGTGCTAATTGTCACGGTGTACTATAGGTGTGTGTTAATGTGAGTAGGCTTGGGCTTGCCAAGGTGCGTCACTGAAGTGTGCATTCATTTGGGCTGTGAAATGTGAAATATTGGTGGCAGTAAAGACACATACATAAAAGATTAGTACAGGATCCCTGAATTGAATTTGAAAACTACTCTGACTTCCTCCCACATTCCGAAAACATGCATGTTAGCTTCCTTGAAAACTGTACATTGGCCATTGCTAGTGAATTTGAGTATAAATGGTTATTTGTCTATATGTGCCCTGCGATTGACCGGCGACCAGTCCAGGGTGTTTTCCGTCTCCCACCCAAAGTCAGCTGGGACAGGTTCCAGCTCACGCACAACTCTAATAATGATAATAAGCACTAGAAAAATGGATGGATGGAATTTGAATCCCATCTTATTGAGCATTTTTGTGGCTGTGTGCTTTGTTTCTCTTCATATTTTCAATAAGCAAATTAGCTGGAGATCATTTGATCTCATGAAGGTCAATTGTATTTAGTTCGTTCAACTATAATACATAAACACAAGAGTGGCGTGTTGCTTGAAATCAATATGTGTGTGATTAAAATAAGAACAAGATTTGAACCGCCAACTCCAATCAATTACTATGTTTCTGTTAAATATCAGTACCTGTGTGTGAAAATCCCTCAGGCTTTATCTGCACATACATTAAGTATATTAGTATAGTAGTATAGTCATCTCTCCATCTTCTATACTGTAGGATCCACCCTGGAGTGGTCGCTAGTAAACTGGAGTGCACATGTAGACAACCAACCATTCACAAAGAATCCCAATACAGTTCATTAAAATGATGGTACAATTAAAGGCATATGCACACTTTATCATGGGCAGGTGGGACGTATTGGGAAATTGTTTAAGGTTGTTGGGGAACTAACTTTAATTGTGAGGGTCATTCACTTTCGTCAATGATACAGCAGCAGTCTGTCATCCTTTCTTGTCCCTCTTTAGTCACTCTCTTCAATTAAAGTGATTTTAAATCACAGCAAATGATCACTGGGACATAATCCATCTGATAAAAATCTCATCTGCCTTCACGGATCATGTTGACAGGAGAGCGTTTATGTGATATTTTATGACATGATCTTAATTTGAGCCATTATGGTTACATATGCGGAGTCTGTCCCAGCAGCCTAAAACCTCTTTCGAGTATGTTGCCTTCTTTAGTAGTGTAGCACCACTACAGTGAACGTCAGTGTGTTATTTATAGCCATTGCTAAAATACTTGAATTATATAATCCCACAAAAAAAAAAAAAAAAAAAAAACAACAACATACCATTAATCTACACATTTCTGTGCTTCTTTTAGGCAAGCAGTTTCTGTTCGATGTCACAGGCTGTTTGTTTTTGTCAAATCATCTTAACCCAGATAACATTGAATTACTCATGCGTGTATCATCACATTTGCAGTGTGTTTTGGTATCCTAGATGCCAGAGCCACACGTTTTTTGTTGTTTGTTCCTGCTCTCGGCATAAAATAGTCCCAAGTAGGTCATAAATGGCTTTTACGGCTTCAGCCGGTCACGGCGTATAATTGTCAATGTAAAAACAGACAAGGGAATAGGCCAGTGTTCATTCACAAATTTAAAGTATACTACAACACAACTCAAAGTTGCTACGTTTGTAAAAAACAAGCTTTTAAATACAGTGAATGGCTGTGGATTTGTTGCTCGTATTAAACTTTGGTGAGAGATGATGAGTGCAATAGAAATGTCTAAGCCCTTCTTGATCATCCATCCATCCATTTTCTGAGCCGCTTCTCCTCACTAGGGTCGCGGGTGTGCTGGAGCCTATCCCAGCTGTCATCGGGCAGGAGGCGGGCTACACCCTGAACTGGTTGCCAGCCAATCGTAGGGCACATAGAAACAAACAACCATTTGCACTCACAGTCATGCCTACGGGCAATTTAGCATCTCCAATTAATGCATGTTTTTGGGATGTGGGAGGAAACCGGAGTGCCCGGAGAAAACCCATGCAGGTAAGGGGAGAACATGCAAACTCCACACAGGCGGGGCCGGGGATTGAACCCGGGTCCTCAGAACTGTGAGGCTGACGCTCTAACCAGTCGTCCACCGTGCCGCCCCTTCTTGATCATATGTTAGAAAATAGAAATAATTTTTTATTCTGTGTTAATATATATTTTTTTGATTTTAGTACGAGGATAAGAAAGTAGACCTTGTTCCATTTTCTCAATCTGATATTGTATTGTTAGGTTGCTGTAAAAAAAAAAAAAAAAAAAAAAAAGGCCTCTGTAGTTGGGGTGGGGCAGTTGCATGAGGCAGATGATAACTGCCTGGCCATGTGTGTCTGTATGACCTCGCCTAAGGAAAAATACTCAGACACTTCTTCGTAGCACGTTGCTACTAGCAATAGCAACAGCCATCCTGGTTGTATCTCCTTTCGTGCAAGTTTTTATGAAATTCTATCTTACTATTGTGAAAGTGCTTGTCCTGTCTCTTGTCCACGAAACCTTTTACATCATATTAGCGAGTCTCTACTCTTGCGAACACACAAGCAAGTAATTTTCTTAAAGGGACCTACATTTTTTCTCAACTTAAAACAGTTCGCAGGTGTTTTAAGTAACATGTCTGCGACATGCTTTCCTCAAAATACCCCAAAAATCAAAAATTATAGGACACTTTACACATCCTGTCTTATGCAAATGACTGTATCCCACGCTGCATACACTGATGGACCAATTGCAAGTCCTGTTTTTGAATCGATGAATCAATTAGGAGTGGAGCGATGGTGTTGCGACATAGACGAGCGGCTTCGACTCGTGGAAGTGCAGCCTAGAGTGTGGAAAAAAGCAAGTATTGGTGAGGACAAAAAATACTTTTACCACGTGGAAGCATTACTTCATATACTCATTAATTAGTGTAGCGTGTACAAAAATACAAACATCATCCCATTGACAAGTTCCCCAAGCAATCAAGGACAGGTGTACCTTGCGATTCGGCAGACCTGACTTTTGCGTTTTTCAAAATACAAGCTGTCATTCAGACTTTTTTATTGCCTTGACTTGTGACCAAAGCTTTGAGATATGAGCGCTGTAGGGTGGCAGTGAACTCAACTCATTTCACAACAAGCAGCAGTATGGCAGATTATGAACAATTCTTCAAAAAATAGGCTACAATCTGTTTAATGCCACTCCTAGTTGAAGTTTACTGTCAAACTGAACATACAAGATAATAAGATAATTACACCTTGTGTATTTAAAACAACCACATAGCTTAAAGTCCACTTAGCTTAATGCTAACAAATAATGTGAAATCCCATAGACGGGATAATGAATAGCATCAATGAGGCAGTGTCATAGCGCTATAAGCAACAGTTATTTGAACAAATGACGCGTCAACACATGTAGACAGACAATATAGCAATATTCACAGGCATATATTATTTATCCTCTGTGAAAAACAACAAACATGACTGCAGCTTACTGAGTCACTTGAAGCCGTTGTGAAACTCTTTTTTGTTTGTTTGTGTCTGCATGACTGTATTATACTGCCCGCGGTGGCCATGTCGCACACACCAGAAGGAGCTGCAATGAATTTATCTTCATGCACAAACTGTTTTTTTTTTTTTACATTCTATTAAATTACTTCACAACTGTATGTTCCCATTAAATACAATATTATACAGTGCTATATTTCTTATTAAAAACATTGCAAATGTTTTATTTTAATTTTTTTTTTTTTTTTAGGAGGCTGGAACAGATTGGCATTTTAGGTTATTTCAATGGGGAAAGATGATTTGAGATACCAGTGTTTTAAGTAATGAGCATGATCACGTAAAAAATGTAACTCGAATTTCAAGGCATCACTCCCTGTATTCGCTGCTTCTCAGAAGCTAACGGCAATGTATGTGGCCAACAACAGCCGCTCGGTGTGGGTGCGTTTATTATGTAAATTAGCCAAATTCTAATGTCACAATTCAGCAGAATTTAGAAGTGCTCAGACAAAAAAAAGATTTACTAGGTTGTTTAATTTGACACTTTATGGGTGGATAAGCTCTCCAAAGACCCAACTATTTGTAGCCATGCCTTTAATGTCACTCTGTTATTAAAACAAACAAAAAAAACATTTTCATGTTATATCCTTACAGGTCAGAAAAGAAAAAAAGTGTCCGCCGTTGTTTGTTAAACAGACCATAGATCGTCTCACGTCCTTTGAGATGAAAACACAACACCAGCAGGGAAACGTTTCTGTCATGGGTGTGTGTTCTGGTTGTTGTCTTCCCTCTGTCTCGTACACACCTGCTCCTGAGAGCATCTTCCCCACCTGTGCCTCGTTTACCCTAATTACTCCATGCATTTAACCTCGTGTCTCATTCTTTCTGTTCGCCAGTTCGTTGTACCTTGTTGTCATGTTCCAGCATTCCTTGTTTCCACGTCACCGACTCATAGTAAGACTAGACCCTGTTCTGATTATTGACCTTGCCATTTTGCCTCATGTTTTTTGGATACTGTTGCCTTTGCGGATTGCCTGCCTGTGTACCGACCTCTGCCCGTTTATGAAACCTCTCTTTTTGAAACTGTCCATTCTAATTGGAGTCGTGCATTTTGGGTCCTGTCCTTTGTTCCGTTCATGACAGTTTCTGTGTTTGCGTTTGTGATCTGGTGGTTCCAGCGGGGCATTCGTTATAATGAAATCACACAGCAAAGCAAATCTTGTATTTAGCGATAACGCCTCCTTCTATTGTTGACAAAATGGACGGACACACCGAGGCGCAGAATCCAAACAGAAAGCCACAATGTCTTTTTGTACTCATACAAGTGACCTTATCTAACTTAGTGACAGCAACACACACCTCTTGCATAACAAATAATCTGCTAACAGCTGTTTGCAAGGCCAGATGCTGCAGCTAATTAGCCACTTAACTGCTGCCCATTAAACAGCCCGTTAGTATAACTACGAATGGCATTTTGGACTCAGTCGATACTGGCTAACACGATTCACACATTCTGATTGTGGTTTGTTTGTTCTGGTTTATTCTTTCAACACTTAAATTGATTTATCTCATCAAATAGTTGTACGCTAAAACTATTTGGGATAAATCCATAGTTGTAGCTTTTTTCGTATGACAAAAAAAATGGTAGGGCACGATCCATCTCGGCAGTCATACTACTAAGAAAATGACAATACTCTCTCATCTAATGTGTGACTTTTGTTTCTGACTTCCGTTTGAAATGTACAAAGGAATGTCATCCATTATGAAGTGACACATTTGTATTAAAGAGTAAGTCGAACACACACGAAGCAAATGACCCAGAATGACTTCCAATCAAAAGAACTAAAAACAATTGGTGCAATACTGCCTCCTCTGTCTGAATGGAGCATTGCGAGTCATCAAATGGTGTCACCTATGGGTGGTCTTCAGTATTTTGCGGTTCAAGGTTATGAATGCCGTGTAATGAACTCTTTTGCACAGCAGCATAAGAACGGAACGTGTCATGTTGCAAAATAATAGAAATATACAAATAGTTTTTAAAAACATGCTAAATTGGGTTGAGGTCAAGTCACCGATGTGCCCATTGAAGAATATTCAATTAACCAGCCTTCAAACCAGGTTTTGATTTGCTTCATTTGTGTCATTATTCATATACACTTTGAAGCCACATCAGATGTTTCAAGGCTACAAATGGCACATAAAGGACTAGTTTGCTTAGTGACATAAGTATGTTTTTATATAGATAGATAGATAGATATAGTGTATTTCCTGTCACTATGACTTTACTACTGTGTTAGCATAAGTTAATGACTATGGGGTATTCCAATTTATGTACAAATTCAGGCTACATTGTCACCATAAAAACACAACTCCGTCATAAACCGAGGACCACTGCGGTGTATTCTGTGAATGACATGAAGATGCTGACAATAGTTTCAAATCTGATGTTTTGTGCTCTTTCTGTAACTCTCTTAAGATGACACAGGGCGAGTATGGTGTAGAACCCAATTGCAGGTCACCAAACCACCGGAAATGTTGGGAATGACTTTAAATGGCTTTAATATAGAGTCTGATGGGTCACTTCAAATCCCGGATAAAGAGCCGTTAACTTCACAGTCGAGATGGTGAGACTTTGAAGATTGGAAATTTGTCTTGGGGCAAAGGTATGTAATGCTCCGTAATCAACAGGTAGCAGACCGGGCACGCTCACACTTCATTGTTGTCTTAATCCACAATTCACAGAGAGCAGGATGTGGAAACTCACACTTTGTTGTCTTTGTAGCATGAGCTCAAATGAGTGAGTCATCAACAAAAGCCTTAAATAGGGGGGTGGGGCTGACCATGTCTGACTGTGACATTCATCCATCCATCCATTTTCTGAGCCGCTTCTCCTCACTAGGGTCGCGGTGACTGTGACATATGATTCCATAAAATGTTGCCAAAGCCCAGGCTAATTGGAAATTAGCATTTATTTTGTGTCAAGAAAGAATGTTAAAGTGGTACATCGCAACTGTTAAGATCTTTGTATTTTAGGCAGGAGCTAGGTTTATAGCTCAGGTCGTTACGGAGAGTCTTCGCCGCATATACAGTACAATCATGCATTTTAAAAATTAAATCATAAGCAGTTTATTTTTAAGGAAAATGTAGGATAAGTTTGAAATGATAAAGTTTAAACTTTTATTAAAGGCAGGTATAAACATTTTTAGAGGGGACGTCACTATTCATGGCAGGGATCGGTCACTTTCCCACATGATGAGAAATCAGTTTTTTTTTTTCTTCATTATGTGTAATGAGTTAATCACACAACAACATCACTTGAATAAAAAGATGAAGCCAGCAAAGTTAGATATCAGGGCTTACTGTACAGAAGAGCTCCTCAGCTCTGGAGCTCAAACGGAGCACTCCAGGCTATATTCTAATTCAGTGGCTTATTTTGTTCCACAAAACTTTGCCACGCTGAAGCGAAGCACGCTTGAGGTGTTTAATAGTCATGGCGAGGGGACCTCGCAGGGAGAGAGCAGCTTGTGAAGTGCCACGCCAATTTCCAGTTATGGAGTCACCGACGAGGAGCTACATTGGGGGTGGGCAAAGTATGGTCAGCGGGCCTCTATTCTTTAATCCGGCCCACTGACTATATACACTGTGTTAAGTTATTTGGATACATTTATAAAACAAATTATTGTATATCAATAACCTATTATTGGATTAATATGATATATTGTAAGTCAGAATAATATAGAGAACAAGGGATGGCACTAGATACATTTTATTTATTTTTACTTTTTCCTACTGCTTTTGAACATGTAAACAGGATATTTATTGCTGCTTTGTGTCTTTCTACTTTTGTTCTACTATAATTATCTTTTCAAATACAGGAATGCAATCATCAATTTTCAAGAGTACGGCAACAATTGTTTTTACCTAAAGTTGTTGACTTAAAATGTATTTATTAATTTTTTAACAGTTTTATTTTCATTTATGTCATTATATCATTGGTTAATGGCTTTAGAGTAAGTAGGTTAAAAAAAAGGTGAATAGTGAACCACGAATATGTGTGTGTGGGGTGGTGGGGGGGTTGGTCAGTGAGTGGGGGGTGCAGTACATTTTCAAGGCCTAAGAGACTAACAGGATAAATTGCTCATTTCTACATTTCTTTGAAGAAAATCTGTCCTTGATCCTGCTACATACAATGTCAACAGTTCAGAGATGTTATGATGAAGTCCACCCACTGGGTCGCCACTGTCTTATTAGATGTCAGCAGAGGTATGTGTGTGTGTGTGTGTGTGTGTGTGTGTGTGTGTTAGCATGTGATTGACAGCTGCAGAGTTCCAACTGAAATAGGAGATCACATCTCTTCCTCACATCTCTCGTTTAATCCGTCAGATGTATGCTGAGCTCGTCTGATGGAAAAGAGAAACGACGTCTGCCTCGTTCGGCTCAATTGACCGCAGCCAACCTTCTGGTCTGAGTTTAGTTGACTTTGGCCCAACACATAACTTATTCTTAGCGTAGTTCCCCCCCCACCAGACAGCAACTGCACAAGGAGACCATGAAAAAACATTGAGAAAACGATGCATTTACCATACCCAGTAGTTTGTGTGTGTGCAGCAACTGCTTGTTCACCTGGATGAACAGTGCTTTGTTTAATTGCTTGTATCCAAATAATGGAGTTAACCCATCAAGTGTGAAATTAAACATCCAAGTAAATCTTTTGTCAGTAGCTGTGAACTCATCAAGTAGCAGTTTGGCAGAAAGTGAACGTTTCTTAAAAAAAAAAAAGAGGCTTCAAGCTTTTTATTGGCACTCCCAGTTGAATTTACTGTCATGCTAAACATAAAACAAAGAGAATTGCACATTCTGTATTAAAACAAGGGAATTCTGCTGAGCTTAATGCTAACGAACAATGAAAAATCCCATAGACGGGCTACAAAATGGCATTTATTTGGCGGTGTTATAATGCTTCAAGCAATGGATATTTAAGCACAAATGGTGCAGCAACAAATGTAGACTGATAATATAACAATACTCACAGGGATATATTCTTTATACTCTGCGAAAAACGACTAATATTACTGCAGCTTACGGACTTATTTACAATAGTTGTGAAATATTTCTTTGTTTGTGTCTACATGACTGTATTGTACTGCCCCAGTGGCCATGTCACACACCACAATGATTTAATGATGATGCATAAACGGTTTATTTCTTTATATTCTATTTAATTTTTCCTAATTAAAAAAAAACTACAAATGTTTTTTTTTTTTTTTTTAACGGGGAGGCTTGAACGGATTAATGGTGTTTCGCCTTCATTGCAATACGGAAAGATGATTTGAAGTACACGTGTTTTGAGTTACAAGCAGGGTAACGGAACAAATTAAACTCATATCTCAAGGCACGACTGTTCAACGTCTATGCGGCACCAGAAAAGAAAACTTAACAGGACTAGAACTTCTTCCCTCATCTTAGGACAGAGAATTGTTGCATTTTGGTTGCCATTGGCATTGAATTGTTGTGTTTAATATTTGTCCGAGTGCTTAATGGACGAATTCGACTGATACTTGTGGGATGTTTGCATTTTCATCAAAAGCAGAATGAGTCAAGAAGTTGAGCAGTAGAGTGAGCAGCTGGTTGGGGACGTGAACGATCATTACGCCGAGAGGTTTGTCACCTGCCTATGAAGTTTATCTCTTCATAATAAACATTCCCACAATATTCCCCCTGAATACAATCAAACGTAGCAGACTGCGTTTGAATGGCCTGCGGAATGTAAGAGGCAACTATTTTGTTTTTTTTCCCATTGACTGAAAATTCACTCGAGATACATTTAAATGTTAGTTTTTATTAGCTGCAAACACCCAATTTACTTGTTTCAAGACTATCATCAGGCTTGCTGTTCATCAGCATTGAAGTCCCTCCAGACCCCATTTTGGACTGCATTTCTTTTCACTTATTTTCCTCTGCTTTCTCTAACAGTTCCGATGTCAGCTGAGCCTCTGACGCGAAACATACATTACACATTAATTTGAAATGTTTCGGTAAACTTTATTTTTTCCCCCCCATTGAACACACTCCGTAGGTTCAGTACATTAGTAATTGTAGTACAAATAAAATCAAAATGTAATACAACAGTAAAAGTACACTGAAAAAAAGGATTTAGTATTTGGCTGGCGTCAGGCGGAAACCTCACTTCTCCAAAACCGTCACTTTTTCAGAAAAGCAAAAAAAAAATAAAAAACGTGGTATGTTTGTTGAGCCGTTAACATTTCATCATTAAAGAGTGCAAGCCATCTACAGCACTTTATACTGGTAAATAATTTGTAAAAAATAGTCCCACATCGGGACTGACTAATAGTATTGCTTGGTGAAAAAAAAAATACTGCATGAAATTGACCAAATTATGACATGGGAGGTTGTATTTGAATAAGTGATGGGTGACACTCATGATCCATAATGCGTCCCTTTTAAGTCCTTACGCTTCTGTCAGAACAATATATTGATTCGTTTTCAATGGACAGTGCGGCCTATCAGACCACTTTCAGTATGCAAAATGTTTGTCTGGAGGGATGATTCAGAATAGAAACCAAGTATTTTTCAACAACGCAGACCAAGTTTATCCAGGAAACAAAATGACTGTGTGGGTTTTAAACTATGCATAAACCTGTGCAACTGTACAAAGTCTAACGTGGACTGTGGTGATATCAACACATTTGCATTGTCATCTATGAGCTGCCACTAAAAAGTGTTTTAAAAGTCAGTAGTGGGCGGTCTGCTGCTATATTGGATAATAACGGCAGAGGCGGTCAAACCCAATTTTAATGAAAAAGCCAGAAATGGAGATTTCCTTCACGGTGAATCATCAATATAAATAAATAAATACATTTACGTCAGCGAGCGAGCGAGAAAATAGCAGCAGTTTATTTTCGTACATGAGATCTGGGAGCCTATTTAATCTTTGGCTTTGAGTGGGGGAAAATAGGTCTGACTATTTGACACTTTCCAACTGGGAATCATCAACCTCAGAAGACCCACGACAACCAGTAAATGCCATGATTCATAAGGCTATATACAGTATATGGTCTTATTTTTAACATTTTTTAAGTGCTATACTTCATAGAAGGGTGAAGGTAAATGCTGCATTGCAATTCTTAATTCTTCAAATTTAAGTCTATTTTATTAGTATTCCTAACAGTATATTAATAAATGGACTTTTATTCCTCCGCATCAAGAAAAAGCCAGATGAGGTGCCTCGGCCATCTGGTTAGAATGCCCCCTTGAACGCCTCCCTGGCGAAGTGTTACGGGCACATCCCACTGGGAGGAGGCCCTGGAGACCACCCAGGACACCCTGGAGAGACTATGTCTCCTTATTTGGCCTGGTAACGTCTCTGAATCCCCGGAAGATCTGGACGAAGTGGCTCGGGAGAGGGAAGTCTGGGCTTCCCTGCTTTAAGCCACTCCCCGTGCGACCCAACCCCCAGAAAAGCGGAGGATATACAGTTGGATGGGTAATCTTGAAATGTTTTTTTTTTTTTTTTTTTTTTTTTTTTTAAATCTGGAAAATACATTTGGGTTTTTTTCTCTAAAAAATATACACTTAATTCTTGTAAAATGTATTGCTTCAATCTGGTAGTGTACTTTTTTCCATTCAATGTGGCCCAACTTCTTCTTCGTACCAGCTCACCTGCAACCCTGAACAGGACCAGCTGTATAAAGGGTGTTCAGGGTATTGTATGCAATATATTTAGCAGTTAGCTAACAATTAATTAGTGTAAAATTAAGTAATTCCAGTATTCGGTCTCCCTTTTTTGCCTTTAACTTCTAAACTCGTGTGTGAATTCTGTGGAAGCAGAGTGAGAATAATGGCACAAAACCAATACTGGAAGAGATGAACCGATATCAAGACACTGAAGTGTAATTTAAAGTGGAGATGAGACCTCCCTATTTCATCCGAGTCAAGTTCAATCAATAAATGCTCGCTGGGGAAAATGGGAACATCTTCCTTCAAATTCAAGATGTACTGCTACACTGTTCGAGTGAAGGATGTTACATAAAAGTGATTTGACAAGAAGAGCTACTTTTTTTTCTTGGCTGATTTGGTGATTTGATTCGTTTTCTCCCGCTTAATGCATTCCTCCTTCTTTCGTTTTCTCCCAACAGTGACTCAGTGTGTGTCAGCACTGGGCTGCGGACTCCATTACGAATACGCCATCGAGGAGTTCTGTTTGGCCAAATTTCGACTAGACATGCAAGAGCTCGACCAGGGAGACTGGTGCAGCTGGGAGGACACTGTCGAGTGAGTTCTGCAAATGCAATATTTACATATAGACAAACAGAACCACCAGGTACAGCATTTGCATGTGGCTTCCATTTTGGTCCAGTGGGTAGGGAAGTACGTTAGTCACAGTGGCGTCGTTATGGAGGTCTGACTGCTGGATTGGAACCACATAGCCACCAAGTTGTACATGTTGTACTAGAGCTAGACTGATATTCATATTCAGTAAAAGGGAAAATATTGGCTTCAAAATTTTGAATCATACCAACTCCAACACTTTGTTTAAATGCCTTTAAGTATTTGTTTGATTGAACAGCTTTTCAGATTTGCAACATGTTACGTTGTTTGTTTGTTTTTTGTTTTTTTGTAAATCGTAGACAATTGACATTGTTTTAAAATTCTAACAAAACGTGTAGGGAGCTTCCAGGCTCGGTAGCATGTCTTTTAAAAATTAAATAATTGAATAAATAAATATTCCCCTGAAATTTACCCAGCTTTAAATTGATCTCTTATACGCTTTACAGGATTAAAAAAAAAAAAAAAAGGCAGATGCCAATATGCGTCAAAAGGCCGAATATTGGCACCAATATGGCTGATAATCAGTCAACCCCTAGTACATATCAGCTGACTTTGGACAAGAGAAGCAGAGTACACCCTGGAGAACATGCAGGAAGGGTTGAGTCAGGATTCGAACCAAGAACATCTCATCTCGTCAGGCACACATGCTAAGTACTCCTTATAATACTGCACGGAAATATATTATTCTGGTACAGAATGTCACTCACAATGTGACTCGTAGATGGGCAGCACAGGGAGGTAGTGATTAAAATGTCTGCCTCCCATTTGAGAGGTTCTGGTGTTGAATCACAAAGGCCCTCCTGCGTGTTCTCCCTGCCTCCCATATTCCCAAAACATGCATGTTAGGTTCATGAAAGCCTAAATTGTCCAAGTTATGAATATGAGTGTGAATGAATGTTTGATTATCTATATAACAAGCAGTGCAGAAAATGGATGGATAGGATCAAAGACCCCAAACATTGGTTTCAGTAATAAAAAGTATGACCAAACCGAATTGAACAAAACCTAAAGCAATATTTTCTAAGGAAATATGAGGGACCAGACAAAGCATGGCTCCCAAATCCCATATGATGAATAAAACAAATGAATGTAGGTTTCCCTTGCCCGGTCCCCACTGCAGCCAGGCCTGGAGTTGGGGCTCGAAGGTGAGCGCCTGGTGGCCGGGCCTGCACCCATGGGGCCCGGCTGGGCACAGCCCGAAAGGGTAACGTGGATTTTATGCTTCATTAAGCGCAGACAAATTTCCGGAAGATGGCACAGAGGATGCTGGTGGTGTTTGGCTCTACATGTGTGTGAACAAACGTTTAGTGTGGTGAACACCTACAAAATATCCTACAGATCCCAGCTGAGTGATGAACACCTCAGATGTGTTCTGATAATTGCCACAACAATGAATGAATGAAAACTAAGACTAGACTTTTATGCACTGGCAAAAAAAAGGTGATCAACAAAACAACACTGTTCTCATTAAAAGGAAATCTAAGCATGAACACTACAATTCCTTTTTTGTTTGTTTGTTTTTGATATGGAAGCATCTGGTCCTGCTTGGCCCGCCGATCAAATTTTAAAAGTCAATGTGGCCCCTGAGCCAAAATGTTTGCCCCTAGGTCGTAGTTCGATGATCGACTTTGTGGTCGTGTCATCGGACTTGCGGCCGCATGTCTTGGACACTCGGGTGAAGAGTGGGGTGGAGCTGTCAACTGATCACCACCTGGTGGTGAGTAGGCTCCGATGGTGGGGGAAGATGCCGGTCCAACCTGGCAGGCCCGAACGTATTGTGAGGGTCTGCAGGGAACTCAACTCCCACCTCCGGCAGAACTTCACCCTCGTCTCGGGGGAGGCAGGGGACATCGAGTCCGAGTGGACCATGTTCTGCGCCTCTATTGCCGAGGCGGCCGACCGGAGCTGTGGCCGTAAGGTAGTCGGTGCCTGTCGTGGCGGCAATCCCCGAACCCATTAGTGGACACCCACGGTGAGGGATGCCGTCAAGCTGAAGAAGTTGTCCTATCGGGCCTTTTTGGCCGGTGGGACTCTTGAGGCAGCTGATGGGTACCGGCTGGCCAAATGGAATGCAGCTTTGGTGGTCGCTGAGGCAATAACTCAGACATGGGAGGAGTTTGGTGAGGCCATGGAGAAAGACTTCCGGAGGGCTTTGAGGAAATTCTGGTCCACCGTCCGGCGTCTCAGCAGGGGGAAGCAGTATACCATCAACACTGCGTATAGTGAGGAATGGATGGATGGAAAGAAAGAATGTAAATCCAGTTAATCCATTTCAGACTCCCAAAAATAACCCTAACCCTGCAAAACAAAATCGAGGATAATTATACTTAACATATAGAATACAATGTGAAATATGACTAATTAAATGGATAAATGAACATTAAACATCACTTTTACCTTACCTGAAGACTCTTGATGGAATATGAAAGATGGTGAAAAGCGGAGATGGAGGAGGAGAGGTTGTTGTCTGGAAGGAAAATCCGCCATTTTCATACTTTGCTATGAAATGTTTCTTGAATTCTTTGGTGTTTCTTGTCTTCTTCCTCTTTTAAAGAGAGAGAACGGTGCCACGTGACTCACTTTGGAACTTCCTTTTGTCTCATGGTGGCTTATTTGTTAATATCAGGAAATGAGTGAATGAGTCATGCGGGCAGGAGGATGAGTTTGGTACGAACCATTTTCAAATACAAAAACAGAGCTGATGTACAAAAACTGGGCCAAAATGTTGATGAATAAAAAATCCCCAAAACCGAATCATACAAAAACATGGGCGTAGGAAAACTGAGGTTCTGCTAGTCAATTTTTTTTCTCTGGACTCTTTGATTGTATCTTCAGGTGATACACTTGAGCTAAAAATAATGAAATTCTTCTTTTGTGGTTGATGTTTCTCCAGCTGTGCTCCAAGCACAAATGTGCTTAAAGGTCAGCGTCAAGAGGAAATGTTTCTTTAAATAATTGATACTCCCCCACCGCGCCCCAGTATGACCGTGCCGTGATCTGTGCATGTTAGGCTTACGGTCTTCTTTTTTTTTTTAAAGATAGCTTTTGCTATTTGACTCACGTGAGTTCAAACACAGTGCAAACACACTTGGAAATGTCAAGCATGCTGTACATTCACTTCAGTTCACATGTTGCAAAAAGCACTGCTATTACTAGAGTGTGTATACTTGCTCCTGACTGCAGTCTTTGGCTGGAAAGCATTTTGACTTGAATAACAGTGGCTGAAAATCAAAATAAAACGGGATACACGCATACTATGGGCTGAAATAATGTATGTGCCAGCAGGCACTGAATTTGAATCAATTATATTTGAATTTGAATTTCTACACTTGAATAATTCCATTAAAAACATAATTTGAAAAACATAATTTGAATTTGTATTGTTTAATTTGAAACATTGCACTTAAAATCTGAATAGTATAATTTAAATTGAATTTATTACTTTAGAACTGAAGTCCAATAAACATGAAAGTGAATGTAAGATTAGTTTTATCCGCTCCGAAAATTCTAATTATATATTTTCACATTCAGTTTGATCATTTCAGATTCCGTTCGACAAATTCAATTTCAAATTAGCTGTGGCAGTCATCCACGTACTGTGGGAATAGCAATCCATTGGCGATACACAGATCTCCTCTTTGGCCAATCAGCGCCTTCGTTTTTGAGAAGGTGACAAAGGGACTCTCAGGAAAGTCTAATCTTCTAACCAGCTACAGTATTTTAACCTTTATACCACCTTTCCTTAACCTTCGTAGAAGGCATCATATGATCGGAAAGAGATAAAAAGGTGCTCCCTTTCGAACATAGGAAAGGACAGTGTGTTGTAGAAACATATCACACCGATGTGACGACCGACTAGCGAATTTGTCAAACGGAATCTGAAATGATCAAACTGAATGTGAAAATGTATAATTGGAATTCTCATCAGCGGATAAAATAGTCTTGCATTCACTCTAAAGTTTATTGGACTTCAGTTCCAAACTAATAAATTCAATTTCCAGTTATACTATTCTGATTCTGTTTTTAAATACAACGTTTCAAATTAAACAATTCAAATTCAGTTTTTTTAATACAGCTATTAAAGTTTAGCAATTCAAATATAAATGATTCAAATTCAGCTCCTGCTGGCACATAAGACAATCACGGAGTCCTTGGCTCCGCCCAACTCGAGAGTTGCCCACACACAAGGATTTGCCATTGTAAATATTGAACAGGTTTAAGATTTAACTTGTCAGCTCTGACTGTTTTTTTAGGCAGATCAGTGATGAAAAATAAATCGCTCACACCCCACACCACAGGATGATCGATCACAATAATCGTATAGAAACACTCAATAACCAAGACTTTGCTGAAATAGATTGGAAGATGGTAAAAACGCTCAAATTTAGCCCAATTATTAACGTTTACGATCGTCTGGCCCAACCGCTTTACGAGCAGATCAGGGAGGAAAAATCACTCTTAACACTAGAATGCCCAAAGCCCAGATATTTGGCTGACTTGACTTGACTTGGGATTCAAACTACTGCCTGTAACTATTGGAAATGGGTGAGTTCTAGCCTCGAAACCCCCAGAATTGGCTTGGAAACCAGCCTGTGTGATGTTATCACCGATAACAAAAAAGTGTGTACAGCAGGCGCTGGGAAGCATTTTTAACACACCCCACACAACGGAATAATCGTTTAAAGACATCTGATAATTAAGCCTTTGCTGACATTGAATCAGAAAGAGGGAAAAAAACTGCTTATATTTAGACCGATTATCTGTATAAGTGTACTCCGCTAAACAGGACTTTTTGTGAAAAGGATAAAAATAACCTTCTTTGTCCTAATATTTGCCATTGCTTCGTGAAGAAGAAACTCAGCATTGTGCTCAAATGTAATGATTAACAACAACCGACTTCATTTGAGAGCAAAGAGGAAGTTTTGACATGGATGAGAACTCATGCAAAGTGGAACACTGAAACACTTTCATGAACCCGCATCATTGCTCAAGATCATTTTTAGAGACAACTGATAATCAAGCCTTTGCGGACTTTATTCGGAAGAGGGGAAAAAATGCTCACATTCAGCCTGATTATTATCGTATGTGTTTACCCTGCTTTGAATTACATAGTTTTTTTCCTCGGTTCTGAGATTACTACTGTGTGTGCGTGTGTGTGTGTCCTTGTGTCAACCTGTCAGTCAGTTTGAAACTGGAGCATCACATGAGCTCGTTTAGTCGGGCAGCCATTGTGTGTATTGTAAGAAGATATCAGGGCCGCAGGCAGTCATCACCTTCTCATTTTCGGAGCACAAGTTATTCACAAAAAACACAGGAAAAAGTAATAACTTCAAAAACTAATATGGATGATGGCTCAATCAAATCTCAAATATGGTACAAGTCGTCAGAAAAGGTCAAGTTGGCTTATCGGGGCGGTCAATTGAAACTCA
Organism: Phycodurus eques; assembly: GCF_024500275.1. Taxonomy (NCBI): domain Eukaryota; kingdom Metazoa; phylum Chordata; class Actinopteri; order Syngnathiformes; family Syngnathidae; genus Phycodurus; species Phycodurus eques. The sequence continues at coordinate 10,308,494 of NC_084536.1, forward strand.
AGGGAAATCTGATGTGTGCATGCGCGGGAGTGTATGTAACTCCCTTATCTCTGTTCTCGTCTTCCTGTCCTCAAGTGTCACCGATAACGTCATGAAATCCAGAGATTAAAGACTACTTACACCTCAAATGCATCACCCACATAAATTAGTTAGATCCAAGTCGCTGGTAAGAATTTATTACCACCAGCGCCTCAGTGTCAGACAGAGATAAAAAGTTTTTAGTGAAGAATGAAACTTTAAATGTCACTAATATTGATAAAGAAGACTGATGGACAGTTTTTTTTAATATACCGTTCGTGTGGGCAACAAATTGATGAACAATACAGCAGCATATATACAACATGGTAGAGTTAAGGACTTCTAAAGTTATATGATAGTATTGACTTTGAATTCCACTTAGCGTGTATATTTAGGGCTCGAGCACCAAGCAGTGTGAAGACTTGCTTGGAATCGTTATGTTTATTATCATCCTTTTAACAGAGGAATCACTGTTTTAGGGGCCTCAGCTTGCCTGAAAACACCCCCGTTTTTGGCAAGGGTGTGTATCCAGATGAAATATATGTATTTTACATTTACACTCACTCAGTAGTGCCCCTGGAAAGTTAGAAAAAAAAATACCCCCCGACACCAGTTTAACCAACTGACACCAAATTGGGCAACCATGTCTATTATAACAAGATGCGCCAAAAAGCTCAAGGTCCAAAATAGAACAGGAAATGGTCCATTTTGGTTTGATGTAGCCATTTTGGGCCAATTCCAGGGCTTGTACTTTGACCAACTCCTACTAGGGAATTCATCAAAATGAGACATAATCAGAAGCAGATATCTTAGAAAGATGGGTGATGTGAAATTCCCCAGCTGAATCTATCTAATGCGGCCAGAGCATGGTGCCAAAGTTTGAGGATCATTTTGAGGATTCGCCTTGAAGATGACTCATTCTTCTTTGCTTTCAGGTTTAATCATCATGTTCCAGTTTTACTTGTGTTGTGTTTAATTATCCAAAGGTGCCTGACAGTAAAAAGTTAAAAAAAAAAAAATGTAAGTCCCAAAACATTCTATATTCTTCAAGTTAACCTCAACATTGCACAGAAAGAAAACTAGCTTCTCTCGAACATCTTGTTGCAATTTCAGATTTCTTTCAAAGATAAAGTCCCTATACCTAATGACACATTGTATTTTTCATATACATTCCTCCTTTGTCTATTCTCAGGAATTGTGGATGCAAGTATAAATTATTCACTATAAGTGCACATTTCCCTCACATCCCAGAATGCGCCTGCATTACATTTCACTAGGAGTGTCACACATTTTGCATGACTGCTTTGAATAATAAGAGCTGACACTTTGACAGAGAAAGTCAAAAATGCTTTGTCCTTCCCATTCTTTCTCTCAAGAAACACCAGAGTTCTCCTCCCACGTCCTCGTAGTTTAGATCATATAGAAGTTTACTTCGACTACTACGACCCAGCCAACACTCACTCAGTAGCACCTCCTGGAAAGAGGCCATTTTGGTTGAAGGCCCTCTTGGAATCATTGTGTTTATTGTTATTATTCCAACTAACGAATTGCCTTTTGTTAAGAGACACCTCTGCATGCACGAAAACTCACCAGTTTGGACAATTTTGGAATGTGTTTTAGGCGTTCCCAACATGAGCCCTATTCAAATTCACTCGTTAGAGTCCCCTGGAAACCAAATCAGCCCCGGACACCAGTTTCACCGGTCATCGATCATAACAGGAAGCACAAAAAAGTCTCCCATTTTAGTTTGAAGCAGACATTTTCAGTGCTCATACTTTCTTTGAATGCTTAAAAGAACAAACCAGCCAGTTTCACTGATCAACACGAAATTGGTTGGACTTGTCGATCATAACAGGAAGCACGAAAAAATCTCAAGGACCCATGCCCGAAACAGGAAGTCGGCCATTTTGGCAAATTCCGGGGCTTGTGAACATTTACCTACTGGGGAATTTGGCCAAATGAGGCCCAATCACAAGCAAGGATCCTGGAGAGATGGGACATGGTAAATTTGCCAGCACCATCTAATGTAGAACCACACTGTACGATAAACGAATATATTTTTCCCTTTATATTTTGACTCTCTTGTGGATGCAACCAGAATATGTTAAAGACCTATCAATCTGATGGAGCATTATCACCAATTAGCATATATATATAATTTTTTTTATCTCATCAGACTGCAAGTATGCCTAACGAGTTTATTTTGAGATTCATACCTGCACTATGACTGCTCATGACTCCCCTGCTACTCAAGCAGTGGTAGGGGAGCATGCAAGAAGAGAAGTTTAGGGAGATAGCATGGCCTCTCTGTTATCCGCTAGTCAATACAGGGCTGTGTCATCTCATAGCTGCTCAACATGCAATAGAGAACTTGATACGTGAAGGCTTCAGACTGTGGGAGGTTGCCTAATGATACGACTGGGAAATTGTTTACACGCGTCTGAATCAGTGAGTCATTTTCAAGACGGGGCACAGAGCACAGTACCATGAATGTTAAGCTGGAGCAATGCTGTGATGCACTCATCTTAAAAAAAAAAAAAAAAAAAAAAAAAAAAACTCTTCTTATCTGGAGGTGTTTGCAAATTCCCGAGCAGGGGTTCATGAAAGTATGAGCTCTGGAATTCACCCCAAATGGCTGCTTCAAACCAAAATGCCAGACCTCTTGTGCAATTTCCGTTTCATGCATCATGTTATGATGGACGTGTCCAACCAATTTCGTGTTGATCAGTCAAACAGGTGTCAGGAGCACCTTTTTTTCCAACTTTCCAGGAGCTGCTACTGAGTGATTTATGACGACTTGATGACTTATTTGTCATCGGCGCCTACGTTGGTTTGAAGACAAAATAAACGCTAAAAACCACCAGTGCAAAAGTGCAAGCAACCGTTTACCTTGTTAGCTGTCTCAATGTTTGCATAGATGTATTTTATTGTTTCACTCACCCAATTGACTGAGAATAGACTTCACTGAAGCTCCCCGCGGTGTAGGCTGAGGCTCGGATCACATCAGACGCCTCCTTTGCACAATATAATCTAATTCTAAGTGTTGCGCTGAGGCGACTAGTCATCACTTTTGTTCGCCGCCGCCGTTGGGCACAAGCACGTCTTCGTGCGCATTCTTCTTCATTGGTTTTCGGCAGTTATTCTTCGGGGTGGGCGGACTGTAGGCTTCAAAACTGGGAACCAAAATTTTAAAATTTGAACAATTCCGGGAGAACCGGAACGTTACTCCCGGTTCCAATCGGTTCTCGATGTCCAACCCTACTTTCGCTACATAGTTTGTCATGAACAGATCCCGTTTTGAGAAACTTGACATGGATAGCGTAAAATGTACTATCCGTTGGAGCAGTGTGACGGCCATAACGCTTCTAAAACTGGTGCTGGACTCCAGTCGGGGACAGAGAAACCTCTTGCATGGTGGCAAGTTTGCAGTGCTGCTCCAGTGTCAATTGGCAAGACGTTTAGGACGACCTGTACATACAATTTCTCCAAGATGAGTTTTTGCGACTGTCGAAGCCCCAAAAATGCAGATGAATTCATTGAAAGAATAATAAACAGCTATTCTAAGAGGACCACATAATAACCGTGCATGCAGATAAGACAGTCACTGGAAAGTTGGAAAGTTTTCAGTAAGTGGTAAGACTATGGATCATCTCCCTGTGATCACCATCCAATATGGTACACCCGTGCAACTTTTCTGTTACTTAAATATGTCACTGTTCTAGTTGTTTTAAGTACATTTCGTGAGGTCTTACATGCATGACAATTAATTTTGGGTGCTGTTGTTTAATTTCTAATGGGCAAAAAGTACATAGGAATGCTGATTTCATGGGGTTTTTCCGTAAAAATTTGGAGTGAGATGAGCAGTATCTCACTGTGTAAGGACATGGGCTTCGGAGCCGAAGGTTTTACTTACTCTGCGGACAAAAATGATTACAAAAACTATCTGGAGAGATGCTAGTCTGTAGTCTGTGGTGTAGGGCATACAACTCGCTACATACAGCAGAGTGAAAATTGAAATTTCCTTCAGGGATTATTATTAGCAAAGTTAATTAACCACTGTATTATGCGGCTATGTTCAATTACCATTAGCTACTCGAGGCGAAACGTTAGAATTAATCGTTTCATCCTGATGGGCACAACTAGCTTTGACTATGATCTTCTCTGCAGTCAGCCAACACAAAAGTTCTTTCATTGCCTGAGTCTGCCTGTATTTAATGACCACAGAAATTATACAGTTGGAAAATATCAGCATAACTGAAACAATGTAAAACCAACACAAGTAGTGCAAACTAAGGAAATTGCTGTAAGTTGTCCAGTTTGTGACATGCAGATAAAATATTCTCCTGGTACCATGAATCAAACAAGGATGGGATCACAGCAGTTTTCATTTCTCAAGTGTTTCAACGTGGCGTGTTACTTGTAAAGCTGCCTTTATTTGTAACACTTAACACGGTTATCTGTTCCCTCAATCCCTCACTTGAATCCTGCAGGAATGAAATACCCCTACTTTGTCACAATGTAATTCCCAGTTAAACCACTTCAAGTCAGTACAAGTGCAATTCCAGGTTTTCCTATCAGAGCAACAATATAAAAATGTAACACAGAGTGGCTAGAAATCTTGCGGCGGTATTTCCATTATGAAACTAATTGGAATAGCTTCAGCACGTGGACTACTAAACCCACATACAGTAGAAGTTCAACCTTAATCAAAATAAATCTAGCGATAATGACTATAAAGAATATGTTATTCACAGACCAGTGGGGTGATAAATCCTAACTTTGAGGTAAGAACAGACCAATAATTATTGTCTAAATATACTGCATTAAATGTGTGGCCATCATTAAATATACAAAATAATTATGGCTGACTAAATGCTACTGTAGGTCAGCGTAATATGTTACTTGTAATGTACAGTGGGGCTTTACAAAACGGGATGACCCGACTTTTCAAGATACAAGCCTTTGTTCGACCATTTTCTTTTTTTTTTCGTAGGCAGAAATTTAAGATACGAGCTCTATATGGTGATAGTGAACGCATCTAAACATTCTTTACAACAAGCAGCAGTTCGGCAGATAATGAACAATTCTTCCAAAAAAAAAAAGAAAAAAAAGAAAAGAGGCTTCGAGCTGTTTATTGCCACTCCCAGTTGGCGTTAGAATGAATCCCCTTCGCCTTCAGCCTCCAACCACGAGTTCTGCCTTAGCTCCTTCGTTTACTTGTCTTGTGGCTGTTTGGGATTCTGTTACAAAGTGACGCGTGAGTTTCTCCGTCCTGTTCTCTGCGAATTATGAATTAAGACAACAATACAATGTGAGCATTAAATTGGAATTTGGCACTTGGAAATCCAACCTTAGTTGAATTTGGTACTGATATCTGGAGTTTTGTGTTTCATTTCCCTCAGTCTTTGTCTTTCTGTGTATTTAGTTCTCGTTTCAATTTTAGCTTCCCTCGTTGTCATCCTGTTCAGAAGAGTTTGTGCTGTGTATGTGCTAAACTGTTTAAGTCTGGCCTCAGATGCCCTTTGTTGCTTCCCAAAGGGTATAAAATCAAACACTTGACATCATCCGCTTTTTATTGGTGTACTTTCTATGCTCAAATTGATGTGTCTGCCAAATGCAGCTACTCAAGACTTTTTATTGACTTCTCATCCATCTGCCTGTCGTGTCTTAGCGGAATTAGCACGTTATTATTTTATTATTATTATTATCATTAATAATAATAAAATCACAATTTCGGATACACATCGAAACTTTAACATTTAAAATATGATTGAAGTGATATTGCACAAGTAATTCTCAAAGAATGACTGAATCGATGCACTCCGATGGGATGATAAAAGCTACGTGCGAGCACAGAAGAAATCCATGAAATCATCTCGAGGCTGATATTTCCGCATTCTGATTAATCCTAATTACAGCTGTATTTGTTCCCCTTGCCCTTGTCTCTGTTTTTCATACTCCAGGCTCATGGTGTAAAAATAGCTCATTTTCTTGCCCTTACAAGAGCTTTTTTTTTTTTTTCCTCCCCCATTGTTTGAGGCTGTTTTGTCCAGTCATCCGTGCATGCCTGTCAGCTATCTGTAATAGTTTTAAAAGTCTTTTGTGTATAAACTCATATTGGCTTGTGTACAAAGGCGTGGCCCGGGACGAATTGTGCACTCAGTAGTGTGGAACACTAAGTGTCGTTTCATTTCTGTGACGCGCTCCAATTAAGCGTCTCATTAGACAGTGAATTTGAAATGGATTACTGGCGTTTTTTTCTGGCTCTAATGACTTGATGACATCCAGTCGTGTCTAGATTTTCATGCTGTCACACTTGGTTATGAGTCTTTAATAGTTGCTGGGTTAGGATTGCTGTTTTTTCTTTCTATCTTTTGTGGGCATGTGTAGGGATGTTTAACACCACTTTTTTTTTCAGACCGATACCAGTACGAGTATTCACTCTTGAGTACTCACCAATACCGATACTGAGTACCGATATCACTATACTTTTGATACATGAAGTTTGAATTGACACGATGACAGATAATTGAGAACAAAGACCTTTCTTTCCTTCTGGCGCATATGAGGATTCACCGATGTTTTAAACCGCCGCAGTGACGCGCCAACTATTGGCGACGAGGACTTAAGTGTTAGTATTAGTATCACTAAGTATCAGCGGCTGGTATCGTCAGCCCAGCCTTCACGAATACCCAATACCTTGAAATAAGGCATGTATTGGCCTGATACCAATACCTAGTATGGGTTCTCGCCCATCCCTAGTCATGCGTGTTTGGTTGCCATGTAAAAAAATCAGTTTGTGTGTAACCCACTTTTGATATCTTTACAATGATACTGCTCCTGTTTTGGATCTCATCAGAATGCGCCAGTCCACCTAATGACATGAATGAGTGTGTGCGTGTACTGTATTAAGAGTTTGAACACAAGATAGATGTACAAAATATATAAATATGAGAGTGGGGCGGAAGTATGCATAAGCCGCAGTGATTGCAATCGTCCTCTCCTCACCTAACTTCATTTGGTGTCAGGAGAGTCAGTGGTTTCCATTGTTCTCCTTTTGGCTGTGAAAGCCATTTTAATTTAAAGTTCCATCATCTTCTTGCTCACGTACTACTATTACATTTCAATTGTTCGATCCAACGCTTCATTGCTCCTCTTCCTTTCTCCCTTCAACGAAGAGTTGAAATGAGAATGCAGTTGGCAACCTCATTGTCTATCCACACAAAAGAAAGGCTCCCAAGTTCTCAGTATTGAAGGCATAAATTACAATAACAATGTGCCAATGTTTCAGATTATTTGTTCAAATAAATTGCACTTTATACCAACCTGATGTCATTCCTGTTCAGTTGGAGATAGAAAAACAATGCAAGTGTTTGTGTTATGGTGTCTTTAAGCGTGTCTCCGCATTCACAATATAAATTACACAAACAAATTTGTGTAATGTGTGCAATTTATTTAACTATTATTAGTACAACATTGTCTGGGAGCAATTCCTATATATTGGGCATGACAAATGTCGTGGCTTTAAAGCATCATGCTTGTATTCGCATCTGATTATGGTGATTAGCTGCACATCTGACAGATGCATTTGTTGCATTATGTCTTCTTTGTTAGGATTATAATAATCACAATGACAAATAGAAAAGGACAGTGAAATTATATGGGTTGGCAGGTATTTCGATCTACTATATACACCGATTTTGATATTCTTTATCCAAGTTGTTTTCTTCATAAAATAAAATTCTAATATAAAAGAAATAAAGAAATGAAAATAAAAAATAAGCATGAAATTAAAAAAAATAACTTTACTAAAAACGTTTTTTAAAAAAAACAAATACAAATAAAAGGAATTTTTGTTTCATCAGATTTTACAAAATTTGTGGTAAAAATACAAATTTTAGACTAAATAAAAATGCAATAAAAGTACAAAAATGCATAATAAAAATAAATCATAGTTTAAAATATAATTTTACAAATTGTATACATTAATATTAAAACTAAAATTGCAACAAAAAGTAAATAAAATAAAAAAAATACAACTAAAAGATTGTTGATCAAATTTTAGAAAATTTATGTGGTAAAATTTTAATTTTAAATGAAAAAAGTTAAATGGAAATTTAAAATACTTAAAATATAGCTTGCTTATCAAACTACAATATTTATATGGTGAACACAAAAAATTTAAATGCAAATAAAAGTGAATACAAAAACACAATAAAACAAAATTTCACTATTTGCAAAATGGGTCATAAAAATGGAAAAAAAAAAAAATAAATTGTCACAGTTGTCACAACTGTTTTCATGGTGTTAGTGGGCAAGGCAAAAAGGTGGACCCAAGGGCAGGGAGGCAAAGCCAGAGTGCAGGATGTACTCAAAAAATATTTATTTAAAAAAAAAAAAAAAAAAAAAAAAAAACAGGCATGTGGAAGAAAACATTCAATTAACAAAGTACAAAAAACAGACTTCAAAGTAAGAAATAAACACAGGGAAGCTAAACGCTCACCACTACAAAACAACAGGGAAACTGTCATGACAGGACTCAAAATCATGATGTGAGACGACATCGACCCAACAAGAACTGAAAGAAACCAGGGAACTAAATACAAGCAAACTGACGAGACAAAACAAGAAACACCTGGACAAGACTCGAGTGGCTGGAGGGAGCTGATTGGTCGATACAAGGTAGAGGCTTGACGAGAACTGGTGGAGACAAAAACCAAACGAGCAGACAAGACATGAACGTGAGACGGCAAAACATGAAAAACGGAATCTACTCAAAACGAAGTAAAAAAAAAAACAAAAAAAAACACAGATCATGACAATTTATTTAAAGAAAAATGCAATCAAAAATAAATAAATGAATTAATTAAAAATGCAATTCAAAACAAGCAATTAAATAAAAAATAAATACATAAAAATGAGAAATAAAATAAAAATTGTTCATCACATTTTACAACTTATTTAAATTTTAAAAATGCTGTAACAAAAATATCAACATTAAAAATAATGAAATAAAGATTTTTCATTACATTCAATACATTTTATGTGGAAAAACAAATCTAAATTAAATAAAAATGTAATAAATATTGCAATAAATATTGCAATAGTAAAAAAATAAATAAATACAAATAAATCAAATACAAATAAAATAAAGATCGAAAATAACAAACAAACCAGTGACATTTAGTTGAGTTAATAGTTTTCTAATATGCACCATTTCCTCAATATTCCTCGTCAGTGCTCAGGAAACAGTTTAATGGAGGCAAGGACCTTTCATTCTACTATAGAACAATACTGACATCCTGGGCAGCACCGCCTAGCAGTCTAGCGTATGTCTGAGTGGTGGAATGTTATGTTATCCCACCACAACAACACGTCGGGGAGTTTATTTCCTCCTGTTTCCCTCCTCCATTGACACAATTTGATTATGCACGTCAGGTCGTCTAGAAAATAAATGAGCTGTTCCAAATTCCCCCGCTGCTCAAGTGTATTGTTGCCAATTAGCATGTCCACAATAGCAATTTGCAGGACATCTGAAAATAACCACCCGCCTGTCCCTGGCAACCTTCACCAACGATGAAAACACAGAGCACAGGGGGGAGGGACTTGTTTAAGCTTCAGAATTGTGGTTTACTGTCAAGCTAAACATAAAACAGGGAATAACGTTACAACCATGTTGTTTTACCTTACAACAGTACGTTTTGCTTAATGCTAACGTACAATGCAAAACACCATAGACAGGCTAACAAATATTATCAGTGCCGCAGGGTTATAACCCTTTTAGCAGCGGATATTGGAACACAAGTGGTGAATCAATGCATGTAGACAGATAGTATAACAATACTCACAGGCGTATGATCTTTATATTTTGCAAAGAACGATAATTATTACAGCAGCCTACTTGAGTATAGTCAGTTGTGAAAGTCCTGTTCGTATTTTACTGCCCCCAGGTGGTCAATGTGCACACACCAGAAAGAACAGCACAATGTCCATTGAATTAAAGCATTCTTTTTTGACACTCTATTTAATAATGTCATTACTGTAAAGCATGTTTTTTTATATAGTACAAAAAATATTGGTGAGTGCTATTTTTCGTATTAGAAAACACATTACAAGCATTTTTGTTTGCTACTTTTGCGAAGCTGGAACAGATTGACATTTCCATTCATTTCAAGATGATTTGAGATATTTTGAGTTTTTTGAGGTACGATCGTGGTCACAACGAACTAAAGTCGTATCTAAAGACACCACTGTATTTTTCTGTCAAACTGAACATTTGCCTTGGGGGCATCATAGGGCCATTCATAGGGGACATGTAGGCCCAAAAAAACACAGCTTAATAATGTGTTCTTCAACATTGCATTTCTCATTTTAAAAATCAGTTCAAAATCATCATGTGTGTTCCCTGCTTAATAGTTTTATATGGGATTTCTTTCCAATCTGTTTATACAGTATATAGCATTGTATGCTCTGAACATGCAAAAGTGCCCCCCCTTGGGATGCTGTAAAATATATATTAAATATATAAAACAGGAAATGTCACAGGATAATTTTGGAGCATCGACAGATCTGAAACCATTCAAATCAAAAGCAATCCAGAGAACAAGAAGGAAACGGGCAAAACAAAAAAAAAACACTGCATAATTTAGAAAAATCTAAGTAATCCGACACTTAATATTTACATTTTGAGTCAATGAAAATAATTCATTTAGTGTACCCTGAAAGTTTAACTTCAAAATTTGTATTTAATGTAAACCACGTTTGAATGTTGGTACACACGTTACAAGTAGCCAAAATGTTAGATCTTGCTAACTTAGCTTAATTTACAACACACGCACACATTTATACAAGCTTCAAACAAGGCATAGGCTTTTACCGTTGTTATTTAACAACATTTTATGGCTCTCTGGTTTATCTGAGCGAAATATGAACATTTTAAGTAGCAGCTCCTCTCGTCCCCAGTAGGATACTTGGCCTGCGTCCGATGCGAGGGCTGAATATTACGGCCAGTCAAGGACAGATACATGTTTAAAAACATAAAGGACTTTTATGCTAACAGTCATGTTAGCAAAATGCCAAGTTTATTTATTTTCATGACCAATGTCAACGTTGCTCCTTCCGTCCAAGTCCACAATGCATGCGCAAATCATATTCAATTCAAGAAAACCCTTTGGTCAAAATGAAACATGTCAGTTCTGCGCCCCGCTGTAAATTTCAATTACAGTAAAGAAAATACATTTACATCACTTGAAACGAACAAGCTAATATTTTTCAACAATTTGAATTGTCTAAAAAAAAAAAAATGTTTTTAATGAACAAATGACATCTTTTTTATACTTTTTTCAGTGTGTACAAACGCAACAGTTGACACTCAGAATCTCATGTATCTCATGTCCTAAGATGCATAAAAAAGCTGTAAAATCACTTAAAATAATGAATCAATTGGCCTTTGTCTCAAGGAGGACCATTATCTAATGGATTTAAGTGCATCAGATTTAGTGTGAGGGCCTTTTCCCCTTTTTATTGGTTGTTTCTTCAGGTAACAAGCTGCTTTTACAAGTCTGTGACTTGCGATAGCAATAAAACGGCTCCAGCATTTCTCGGCCCGCATGTGGACTCTTGTGTGGTCGAGTGTCGTTTTGCCACTGATTTGCTATTGTCAAGGATGTCAAGTAACAATCGAAGGACATAACACCCATTCTGACAGCAAAAACAACATTGATTTAATTTGTGATACATTATTTTTGTTCTTGGTGGTTAAATTGACTGAATCTCGAATGTTAGTCAAATTTACTTTGACAGCAATTATTTGTTGCGGGCCGAACAGCGCAGAACAATTGTTTTGCACCGCTAAATATAAACTCCTACTAAATATAATATGAGTTTGAGTCAGCAGGTGAATGGCATACATACTGGAAATATGAAACACTTTATTTTTGAAAAACTCATTTTTAGGAAAAAAAAAAAAACAGCGTCAAAGTGGAAAAAAAGTAGATGTGTCACAATTAGTCGATTAATCGACAATTGGTCGATCATAAAATTGAACGACAACTATTTTGATAATTAATTAATTCCCTTAAAATGGTCCAAATCCTCTGATTCCAGCCTATCAACAGTAAATATTATCAGATTTGCATAGTCAGTAGTAGTTATTCACCAGTTACTCTTGAGGACTGCTTTTTACTTTTACTTGATCATATTATTCTAAATTAACAGTACTCTTACTTGAGTACAATATTGGGCTACTCTCCCCACCTCTGGGTGTGTTCGTGCCCATGGCATGGGTAACTTGCACATACAGTATGTTAAGGTACCACCGTATATGAAATAGTCTGTCTTTACAAATGTAATATTTCTATTTCTTTTATTGACACAGAGCGGTATTAATTTAACGCATTTGTTGTTGTGGTTGCGGATTGATGTGCCGTAGAACTCAAATTAATAGGAAGAGCAGGAGGAGCCTGAAAATGCCCTGACAACGTCAATTAAAAAACTGAACAAGATTAGCTCTGCAAAGGCAAAATATTTTATACAGTTCTTGTATTGGATATCAATATATTGTCCAAGTGGTCATTGTGTTGTGACTGGTGTGTATCACCATGTGGTCTACATTACAGACTGTACGGCGAGCTGACAAACTGCACATACCTGGTGGCGCTCAAGATGGACTGCTTCTGGCCCAACCTGCTGGTGGACGACTTCTTCATCCGCGTGCACAAGACGTACTTCCACAACTGCTCGCTGTCAGGGCGTCTGCTCAGGGACCCCCCCAACCGGATCCTGGGCCCCTTCATCGTGATGCCTATCCTGGTCACCCTGCTCATGACGGCTCTGGTGGTGTGGAGGAGCAAGCGCAGCGAGGGCATCATGTAGTGGAGGAAAAGGAAGTTGAGATTCTGTGGAACTGCTAATACAAGGTCTCATCTTTTCTTTAAAGTGAACGGACGTAGACCTGACATAACCTTGGGCATTAAAAACTCTTCTGTGAATGATGGATGGAACCTCGTGACTACAACAATCTAGCAGCTATTTCTATGACCTTGAAAACACTTGTACAGCAGACAGTAACACCGGACTGAAGCGGCACGGAACTTTCTAGGATTCAATTTTTCCCAACCTTTATTGAGTCAGGGCACATATTTTACTTTAAAAAAAAAAAAAAAAAAAACTCTTTTAACCAAAAACAAAAGATATACAAAAAGTATCTCGTCACAATTTACTCACAAACTGACTCACTCAGTGTGAACTCTGGGCATGTTTCATTGAACACAACGCTATTATTCTTATCTGAATGCCAACAGGTGGGCACACAGGTTAGTTGTACCTTCTGCCATCTAATTGAGGAGAATTTAACTGTTCTGCCTGCCACTGTCACTATGTCACTGGCATAGATAGATGAACAAAGATACATTATTTTTAGTAAATAAAAAGTAAAATTGGATCTTTTCCCGCAACACACTTGATGATCTCGCACAGCACAGTGGTTGGGAATCACTGTTCCAGATGAAAGCTGTAAAGGACATTTACAACATTGTTCAGGGCAATTACAGTTAATAATTGTCTCACTTCAGATACATTTTCAGCACCATGCAATGAACAGATACAATGTGTTTTCTGTTGGGATATGAGCCCTGACACCCCTATGGATTAAGCGGGGTATGCACATACTGATAATCTGGCCGAATTGGACCATTTTTCACTCCCTTCCGATCAAAGTCAGCGAAGGCCCAGTTGTCGGATGTCACTACAAGATTATCCTGATAATGAGGATGATTATCATATATATATATATATATATGATGATGGTGATTCTTTCGTGTTGATGGGTGTGTTAAGAGGGATTTTTTTTCCTCCCCAGTCTGCTCAGAAAATAAAAACAAATGTTTGACTTGTCACTCGAGAGCTGCTGTTTACATATGACGACCCTCCCACCATGGAGTCACTGTCACATTTATCTGTCGCTAATTGACGGCCACCTTGGGGTGCTACAATCTTGCACCCCACTTTGGTCCTATCTATTGCATTAAGTGGGGAGCTACTGTGCATGTCAAACATTTAAGAAGAGTCAGTGCTTCGCGGATTTTTCCAAATTATTCATCAACAAAAAAAAAAAAAATTCATTCAAAAATAAAAATGAAAAAATACAGCCATATCAGCAGCCATATTGCGGAAAGACGCATTGTTTCATGTTGATGTACGAGAGAGAAGGTTTCCCTGCATGCCAAACAAAGAGATGAGTTGACTCAGAGGCTTTGTTCATGCCGCGGCCACTCATACAAGGTGCGTGATTGGCTCCCGGCGCGACATCGACCAATGAGAGCACAAGTGGATTTAGCCCGTGAGCTGATTGAGCTGAAGAAAAAACAAAGACAACAACTACCCATCACCATGTTTTTCTCCAAGGTAAAACCCCAGCTACACCATCAGCGCCTCCAGCAGAAGAGTCTCAGAGTGAACCTAAAGCCTCTACGAGTCAAGTGAGAGCCTCTCCTCCGCCACCAACGCAAACCTCTTCGCCTCTCTCAGAAGACAATGTTGATGAATGTTAATTACTGGAAAGGTTTTATAATTAAAGATTTAAGCAAATACGTATACTGTTGTAATCTTTGTCTCAAATATCCTGGTTAGGGTCACAGGACACTGGAGCCTATCCCAGCTGACTTCGGGCGAAAGGCCGAAGTCAGCACCGTCACTGAGTGGGAACTGAACCCACGCTGCCCGCACCAAAGTCAGGCGAGTGTACCACTACACCATCAGTGACTTGTCTCAAATATGAAAAGTATAAATACTGTTTACATATTTTAAACTTTCTGGTACCCACATACACATACATGAAAATTCCTACAGGGGGGGGGGGCAATCCTACTTCGCGGTTTTTCACCTTTCGCAGGGGGTTGTGGTCCCCATTAACTGCAAAAAACGAGGGATCACTGTATACTATTTTTCCTGCTCATCTAAAAATAGATATACATATGTTTCCAAATATTTTTATTTTACTATCAATATTTTCATTTATTTATTTTTTTGTCTTCAAGGAAAGTAATGCGATGACCCCCGTGCATGGTGGGGTGGCACCGTGACGCCCCCTATTGACGAGCGGCCACTGGTGTGTACCCCGCTTAAGTTTTCCCCATCGGTATTATCCTACATTAAGAAAACTATCGTGTAGAAAGAAACACCAGTGTCTTTTAAGAGCAAACGGGATCGACCAATGTGTGATTTGACTCAATTAAAAACTGTTCTCTTGTTTCAATCTTTGTATTACACAGAGTTTGTATTACACATGTCCATGGTGTCCAACTGAATTATAGTTTTTGAACTGTTAAAAGAATTCAAAGAAGAAATCACAGTTCAAACCACAAAAAGAATTGAAGCAACAGATTAAGTTAGCCAACGCACTTCTCTGCTAAGCGCTGCCAATGCCTAAAGCGAAGCTTTTCTATCCTGTATTGATTTATGATGTCCCAGCGTGTTGGAGTGTGTTGTGTGAATGGTCTCCTTATTGATATTTTTGAATGCTCTCTTTCCTCTTTAGGTTCATTGAGCTGTAACCTGCCTGTCAGCAACAAACACACACAGAACACACCCATTCCTCCCTAACACGCTCTCCCTTTGTACTTTGTGCCAAAAGCTCTTGGAGAATAGAAGGTGCCTTTTGCAACAGAAAGAACGTCTGTATTTTTTTCCCTCAAAGTATTTAAATGTACCATATGATCAAGAAGAAAACCTTTAATAAAGTATATTATTGTTGTTTTGGAACTGGACATTCAGTTTCCTTTGGGCTACACAAACTATTGTTGTGTGGGGTGTCTGCTAGCCGGCACGGTCGGCGACTGGTTAGCACATCTGCCTCACAGTTCTGGGGATCGGGGTTCAAATCCCGGCCCCGCCTGTGTGGAGTTTGCATGTTCTCCCTGTGCCCGCGTGGGTTTTCTCCGGCACTCCGGTTTCCTCCCCCATCCCAAAAACATGCTTGGTAGGTTGATTGAGGACTCTAAATTACCCGTAGGTGTGAATGTGAGTGCGAATGATTGTTTGTTTCTATGTATTAGAATCACTCGACGAGTGATGTGCTTCAAGGTAAAATAATATCTGCAGTTACGTGGCACCTCTTGTCTTTGTCCCTGTTTGAATTAATAAAACAAAAGGCACAGAAAATAATTAGTAGAGCTGCAAATGTTTTTCAAAGCGTCTGCTGTTGCGTCACCGTGCGATCGTTGACCTTGTAAGAGAAGTGTTTGCTGTAAAAATGCTCCGGATGGCACTTGATGCAAGCGTGGGCACCCGCGTTCTCTTTCACTCATTTGTTTGGCAGGGAAGAGAAGCCAAATGTCACAAATCCCAGGCTTGAACAATGCCGTGTTTGTTTGTTTTGCAACGGATCTGTGACCTGACATATTCTGTGTTTTCATACCTACGTCACTTTCCTGACACCCAACAGTCATTCTTGGCGTTGGCGTCAAGGCAGAGATCAAGCCAGCGATCTTTACTGAGGTCTTCCGGTATTACATAGTCTTTCTTTTTAACCACAGATAGAGAATCACTATGGCAACCTCAGTAAGGTTCAAATGCGCCGAAGCAGTTTAACAACCCAGTATCTGCCAAAAGCCCGCCTGCTTGCCTGCTGACCAATAACATCATTGCTAAAGGGAGTGTTTCTCCAGGTTTCTACAGTTGTGGCCAAAAATAGCCCAATGCTGCTTGGCATAATCATAATCATCCATCCATTTTCTTCACCGCTTCTCCTCACTAGGGTCGCGGGCGTGCTGGAGCCTATCCCAGCTGTCATCGGGCAGGAGGTCGCCAGCCAATCACAGGGCACATATAGACAAACAACCATTCGCACTCACATTCACATCTACGGGCAATTTAGAGTCCCCAATTAATGCATGTTTTTGGGATGTGGGAGGAAACCGGAGTGCCCGGAGAAAACCCACGCAGGCACGGGGAGAACATGCAAACTCCACACAGGCGGGGCCGGGGATTGAACCCGGGTCCTCAGAACTGTGAGGCTGACGCTCTAACCAGTCGGGCACCGTGCCGCCTGGCATAATATTTATTTTATTTCACGTAAGGCAACTGACGAGATTCTCATCTGCAATGCCAACCGCCGCCTTGTGATAATGAAGAAAAGAGAACAAATCTGTTTTGTCCTCAGTTAGTGGCATTATTTTGGCTGAGTGGCTGTATTGGGTTTAGATCAGGACACAGATTTGCCCATTGAAGAATATTCCATTCAATTGCCAAAGAATACAAATCTTGATTTGGCTTCTTTACAGGTCATTATCCATATGCACTATGTCATAATGCTGCCTCCACCATGTTAGACACATGATGTGGTATGCTTTGGATCATGAGCTGATCCTCTGTAATCTTCCCATCATTTTGCTCCAAGTTGACCTTGGTTGTATTTGTTAAAGACCTTATAAAATAAATTCAGTGCTTGTAACATGTAAATACACGTTTGAAGATCATCTCGGAAAACGTGCAAAGATTTATAACTACTGTATGGAGCACCCATTTGTGGAGCTATAGCGTTTTGCACCATTTCACTATTCTCCTATTGTTTTTTGTGTGGCTAAAACCTTATACCCTCCAATATGTAATACGTGGTGGAAGAAGCAAGACGTGACACTGGGCATGGTTTCCCCACTCCTTGTCCCAATTGGACGTCATAATGTCATTTACAGATGTTAGCAGTTAATGTGGATACATGCTATTTTCCACGTGTGTGTGTGTGTGTGTGTGTGTGTGTTCTCCTCTCATTCCCAGGCATCCCTTGTGGATTTCTATCTTGTTTGCAATTTCCCCAGTGGAACTTCTGCTGGATGAGATCTTCACGAGAACCTTGCCAGAATATAATGAAAATAAATAAATACAAAGAAAAAAACAGATTAACTGGTTTTCTTTTGACTTGCTGTCACTTTGAGTGAGGTTCTGTCCGGATGGGCTCATGGTGACTTGTCTCCTCAGATTGTGGACAGGACAGCCATGCGAAATAACACTCACTCAAGCTATCTCACTCTGTAGTCGGCACCCCTTGGAAAGTTGAAAAATAAATAGCTCCAGACACCAGTTTCCATGATTGAAACGGAATTGGTTGAACATCTCTATCGCAATAGGATGCATGACAAAGTCTCAAGGACTAATGCCTGAAATCGAACAGGTCGGTCAATTTGGCTTCATTCTAGGGCAAGTACTATGATGGACTCCTAGTAGAATTGTCACCTAAATGAGCCTCATTGTCGCAGGAAAATTACCCAATGACACCTAATTGTTCCTAACATTGTTATTCATAAATACATGGTGACACTACATACTTCCTTTTTTCGATTTCATATCGGGTGACATTCGGACAGGCATCTGCTCGGTTTGAGAAGCTTCATCGCTGTCACACAGCTCCAACGCATAGTACAATTTACAATATCCATGGCAAATTTCTCAAAACAGGATCTGTTCTTGAAAAATCATGCAGTGGAAGGCCTGCTACGAACACCACTGATGAAAACACCAAACTTCCAGAGCAGACACAAAACCGAGGAAAGCGCGGCACTGGAACTCAGCATCAACAAAACCTTAAGTTAGCGGATGCTCCAGACAAGTGATAAAGTTCGTCCGTACCGACTTCAGGTTCTTCAAAGGCTTTCAAGTGGAAGATTATGATGCTCTACAACGGGAAGTCAGTACCGTAAAGCTTTATCACTCTCCGAAGCATCCGCCGAATCGAGCTTTTGTTGATGCAGAGTTCCGTTTTGGTCAACCTTCAATTGCAATGCAGGCCTCTCTGAAGTTTTGCAGCATCTCTTCCTGCGGAGACCTTTCAAGAGGAAGAAGTGTGCTTTTGTTGACGCTACGTTCCAGTGCAGCCCTCCAAATAGACGTTACCTAGCATTGCGCGGATGTCTGCTCTGAGAGTTTGTTGTTTTCATCAGCAGTGGTAGGAGAAGGCCTTCTGCTGTGTGGTTTTATGATCCTTTTATTGATTTACCATGATAATGTGAGGGCCTATTGATCGCTGCTTGCAACTTGATTTCAAATTGTGTTCATTCTTGTGGTTGTTACAGTGGTACAGAACAGAACCACCTCATACTGAAGTGAAGAGATTAACATGGATGTTGCCAGCGGGGCAGTTTTATCTGAAGTAGATGGACGAAGAGGCTTGCTTTGTAATATTTGGATTAGGGCAAAAATGTATCATAAATTGAAGATATTTTTTTAAAATCTACATTGGCAAATTGACTGAGCCAGCATCATGACTTCTACAAAGTTGCCACATTATTAATTTTGATTCACCACTTCAAAGAGACAGGTTACTAGCCCTCCCTTGGAACAACAAGAACAAATGTGACTCAAGGTCGGATTACACAACCTATGCAAGGGCTTGTGTCATTTATGTTGGGGGCATTGTTTACCCTGAAGGTCCCAAGTAATTCAATAACGTCTTTTTCCGTGCAACTTGGACTTAAAAAAACAATGAGTCAAATGTCTGAGGAACTCCAGGCAAGGGTAGGTGGAGTTGAGAGTAGACTGGAAGTGAAATGTGTCTGCTTCAATCAACATGATGGAGAAAAGATCGAACAAAGAAATAAAAGCAGGAAAAGGACAACGGCACGTTAAAAGAAAATGGCTTTCAAGGGGTGAGTTAAATGGTGACACTCATTTTGCAAGCCTTATCTGCTCACAGCAGTCGAACCATCTTAAAAGTTGGACAACTCGATGCACCACAACTGGGGAAGTGGGGTCAACAATTATGCTCTCCTAGCGTGGAGCCTCCAAAGACATTTGTAAAATGTCATCATTGGAAAGGGAAAGTGAAAGAAGTCATGACAGCTGGCTGGATCTTCATAGCCAACCGTTATTAAGTGCATTAATTTGTATAAGTGTATGTCTTGCATCATATGTAATTACACTGTCATAATACAGTTCTTACCAACAATTTCAATGTACAAGTAATTGTTTATATTCAGGTGATATTTGGACCTTCCACATATTTCTATCAATGGGAAAATTATTATCTGCGATTGGCTGGCAACCATTTCAGGGTGTACCCCGTCTTCTGCCCGATGACAGCTGGGATAGGCTCCAGCACGCCCGCGACCCTACTGAGGAGAAGCGGCTCAGAAAATGGATGGATGGGAAAATTATTATCCTGCTATTCAAAGGTAAAGCAAGTGGTATAAATTGTGGGGCATGTCGGGGGAATAAACCGTTTTCTGGGTTTTGCTGTTAATATATTCGAGATGCTAACCGCAACCACATATTATGTGGGTGCAACAAAAATGTGTGGGTGTTGAAACCTCGCTCTGGGAAAAGTGCAGGTGTCTAAACAGTCACATCCTACAGTAAAAGGTGTGATATAAAGTGTGGGTTTTGAAATCTTTCACCAGGAAAAGTGTGGGTGGGTGACACACCTACATCCCTCAGGAGTGAGACAAAAAGTGTGGGTGTTGAAATTTTTCATCAGGGAAATGTGTGGGTGTTGATTTATCAAAGCACTCACATCCTATGCCAGTGTGATAAAAAGTGTGCGTGTTGAAACGTTCACTAGGAAACGTGTGGGTGTCAAAACACCCATGCCCCCCTCTGGTACAATGAAAAGGGTGTCTGATAAAAGTGTTCCCTGGGAAAAGTTTGGGTGTCAAAAACATCTTTATCCCCTGGGATGCGACAAAAAGTGTGGGAGTTGAAACTTATCAACAGGGAAAGTGTGGGTGTGGAATCACTCAAATTTACCAGTAAGTGTGAGAAAAAGAGTGGGTGTTTAAACCTTTCACAGAGAATAAGTGTCGGTGTCGAAACAGGCACATCTCTTGAGCGTGTGACAAAAAGTATGGATTTTGTAAGTCTTCATCAGGAAAGGTGCGGGTGTGAAAACATCCACATCTCTGTATGAGACAAAAATTGTTGTTGTTGCCGCTGTTGTTGAAACCATTCGCAGAGAAAAGTGTGTCTGTTGAGACGTTTTCACAGGGAAAAGTGTGGCTGTTGAAACACCCATAAACCCCGCAGGTGCAACAAAAAGGGGGAGTGTAGAAATATATTACTGGGAAAAAAGTGGGTGTCAAAGAATCTGCACCCCCCACGAATGTGATGAAAATGTGGGTGTTGATACATTTCACCGAGAGAAGGTGTAGGTGTCAAAACATTTACCGTACATACCCTGTGGATGGAACAAAACGTGTGGGTGTAAAAAAAACAAAAAAAAACTTTTGCAGCAAAAGTGTGGGTGTCCATACCCCCTTCAGGTGCGACAAAAAGTGTATATACTTAGGACTGAATAATTCAGTCCTAAGTATTAACATGCCTTTGTTTGGAGGACTGGAAGCCTGCCGAGCCTCATGGTCACTGCAACATATGTTAAGAAATGTTTTAATACCACTAATCAAATAACAATTTCTAATAAAGGAGACATTATAAAAAAAAATTCACAGTCTCTCACAATGTCACTTGTCAAGTGACATTGTTATTTCCGTTCCGGGGTGCACAAATCTTTACACATTGACTCTCATTAAAAGTTTGACATTCGCAGTAGCTCCTCTTCAACGCAATAGAGTAGACCAAGGTGGGGCGCTTACATTCCAGCGCTCCGAGCCGCCCGACATCACATCTGACTGTCACGACTCGATCACTATGCATGCGACACTTCCACATTCCATGTTTCCACGTCATCTTCTGGTCAAGTCAAGCTCGTCAGTCTTCAATCGCCTACTCCACCAGCCTGCGCTGACCCTGACCCATATACTGTTGGACCAATGTCAAGTACAGATTTTGTTACCCTGACAACTAGGGGTGGGGCTAAGGGTGACTGCAATTTGAGCCACGTCTCTAAAAAAGCAGGTGAGAAGCACGTGAGCCCCCACAAACACAGCATGAATTGTATTTTCCATCTCCAAGGTGCCACATCATTTTGTGTTCAGATCTGTATCACTAAGCACAAATATACTGCACCTTGCTTTTTTATAAAATCATGGCTTTTTTTCCTTCAGTCAGCCACTGGATGCATGCATAGATCTTTGTTATTGTCAGTGCTCACGTTTAGCATTTTGTACATGTAAATTATACCATCCTAGATGGACTACATTACAATGTACTTCAGTTTTACATCATGTGGGTACTGTTCCTTTCCCCTTGCTTGTTTGAAAAGGAAAATGAGGCGTCCATTTTCTATCATCATGTAAAGCAATGCATTAGTCTGCAAATACTCTTTTGTGCCTTGATGGGACGTCAGTAAAACGCATTTCAGTGATCACATTCAATTGTCACGTAAATTGACGTAATTTAGCGAAACAGCCTCACAAAAGACGAAATCAGAGTGATGTCATCGTGTTTCTGTTAATGTTGGCCTGACAATGTTTTTTGTGTGTGTGTGTGCATGTTTGCAGGCCGCAAAGCTAATGTGGCCGCACAATGAGAAACCGCCCACCGCTGGAGAGCAAGTGTGGGCAGCCTTTCAAGCACAACAAAGCAAATGGAGAGCCACTTACTGTTCAACTTATAAATATGGATATACCGTACTTGGATGTGGCGCAAACAGTAATGAACACAGAATTGTTTTCAATTACATTTTTTATCTTATATGCCGTTGTAAATCGAATTGAAGCTAAGCGCAGGGATAAACGACAGCCACAATTTATAATTCAATTGACAAGTAAAAAGTACGAGCAATGGGAAATAGACATTATAACTACACATTATTAGATATCAGTCAGAATGAAAAGTAATAGACAGTATAACCTTCCGTTTTACCACAAGCAGATAAACAAATAAACATAAAATGACAACATAAGGCACGCTGGATGACTGGTTAGTACATCTGCCTCACATGGTTCAAATCCGGCCTCTCCTGGGTGGAGTTTGCATGTCCTCCCCGTGCCTGCGTGGGTTTTCTCCGGGTACTCCTCGTTCCTCCCACATCCCCACCCCCCATCAAAAACATGCATGGTAGGTTACTTGAAGACTCCAAATTGTCCGTAGGTGTGAATGTGAATGATTGTCTGTCTGTATGTGCTCTGCGGTTGGCTGGTGACCAGTTCAGACACGTACACACACATACACGCACACACACACGGTGGACAATTGGTTAGCATAACTGCCTCACAGTTCTGGGGACCGGGGTTCAAATGTCAGCCCCGACTGTGTAGAGTTCGCATGTTCTCCCTGCGCCTGGTTTTCTCCGGCCCCTCCAGTTTCCTACCACATCCCCAAAACATGCGTGGTAGGTTGATTGAAGACTCTAAATTGCCCGTAGGTGTGAATGTGATAGCTGGGATTGGCTCCAGCAGCCGGCGACCCTAGTGAGGAGAAGCGGCTCAGAAAATGGATGGGTATATATACATATCAAGTGATTGGACTTGGGCTCCGGTGATAGGGACTCATGATACATTGACTCCATTTGAGTCAATATTTCTATTGACGTAATGTGAATATTGCGTGGTCGCCTGTGGCTCAGTTAGTAGAGCGGGTCGTCCAGTGTCCGAAGGGTCAGCCGGTACGACTACCCGCTGTCGAAGTGTCTTTGGGTCATTGGTGTATTGATGGGTGAATGTGAGCCTCCGTTAAGCGCTGTGGGCACCGTGCTGATGTAGATTAAGCGCTAAATGAGCACACTCCAAATAAAATGCTGGAAAATCCCATAAACAATGATCACTGTTCACTGCAGATATCTTCAAGATAGTGAGGATTTCAGTGATAGATAAGTAGATCAGTTACTCAAAGAAATGCATGCTATAGCGGGACCAGGGTAGGTGAACTGCAAAACAGCAGGGTTTAACACTGTTTATGTATGAAAAAAATTGTGCATGTATGTATCACGGAGTAATAAAACGGCTAATTAGGAAAGTAGTAAATTGTTTTAAAAGTTTTTTTTTTTTACAGGTTGTGAAGCAGCAACATATAGCGCCCTCTCATTTGTGATGGATTTTTAAAAAATAAAATAATCAAATCAGCCATTTATTTTTAAACTGGAACTAAGCAGGCCAAACAATGACATCTAAATTCGACACACCACAGAGAAGAGTAATGTTAGCAAGCCTGCCAAATTTGCATGAATAAAAAAAAAATTTGTATATAAAATCAGGTTTCAAAACTTGAATAGTAAGGGCCACCTCTCGGCTCTCAGACATTGTGGGCGTGCCGAATGGATGAGCCCAAAGGAATCAAACATACTGAGGGGGTGATAGCTTATTTGATGTAAAATCACGTTAAAAGGCTCAACTCCAAAGTTGAATGGTTATTGTCGACTATGATCATAAAAATAAACACACGTCAATTTACCCTCGTAGTTGGTGCCATAATGTCGCAGCCGAACGCGGCACCTGACGACAGCGAGACGGTAAGAGGACGTTCGGGTAGTCAGGCAGTCGGCAAGCTGGAGTGGTAAAGGGGCCTTGTTATGGAAGCTAAGCACGGCTAACACTCAACTGAGCAGCCAAACGAAATGATGTCACTTTGTCATTATAAAGTGGGAGAGGGAACTCATACTAGAAAGTATACGCCTCAGCCCCGCCCACAAAATCAGGAAAATTCAAACAGTGAATAAGATGCTTAAAGATGCTTATATCTCAACAATTCAGTTGTTCTAAGTCTTTGCTTATCTTTTCAGCACTTCAAACATATTTAATGTATTTAGAAACAAAACACAGATACCTGCTCAGAGCCCCTTTAACGGTAATGTTGTGACATGAGTTTGAAATGAAATAGTGTTTCGAGATCATAGTTTGGGGAATATTTGGGGTAGGAAGTATTTTATCTCGGCAATTATGCATTTGGTGGGGGCGTCAATTATTCAAGAGTTTTTGCTCAAGCGAGGGTTCACTATATTAGCATTGTTGCTGTTCAGGAAGCTTCCACTTCTAATAAAAGAGTATATACTTTTTAGACTAATCCACCAATGGAAGATGAAACACATACCAAGGTTAATTGTCAACCAGGACCCCATAAAACATCTGCTTTTTGGACCCCAGGCTTGTTTGGCGAAGTGCAGAAATTGGGTGCATGCTGGAAACAACATTGCATCAGGATGTTGGATGAAACCAAGTGTGCGCGCAAAAAACTGAAGCAATGCAACGAGACACAGCGAGACACGAGGCGAGGGAATGAGCAGCGAGCGCCCAACGCCCACCAGGTCACCACAACAAACGCGCAAACAAAAACAGACAGACACACAACACACGCACAAACTGCACTGTTGTTCATAAAGGAGTAAAGATGAGACTGACGTGTGATTCATATCTGACTGTCTGGCCTTGGGGCTGCCTGACATTACTAATAAGGTCTTACTTTCCCAACCATGCACACAGTCAGCGGCTCGAATAGTCGCGTCAGCCTGAATTTCACAAACGCCCATCCCTCCATTTTCGATAGCGCTTGTCCTCATTAGAGGGTGAGATGGAACCTATCCCAGCTAACATTTGGCGAGAGAAGCGGGGTGCTGGACTGTTCGTCAGCCAATTCCATACAGACAAGAACCATTCACACACACACACACACACACGCACACACACACACACACACACACACACATCTATGGCCAATTTAGAGTCTTCATTTAACCTAAGATGACTTTTGGTGAAAGAAGAAGGATATACACTGAACTGGTCACCAGCCAATTGCAGGGCGCCTGTAGACAAACTACCATTCACCACCGCATTCATTCACACCTATAGACAATTTAAGTCTGCCATTAACCTAAACTGACATTTAGAGAGAGAAGCGGGGTAACACCTTGAATTGGTTGCCTGACAATCCTGGACCACATATAGACAAACCATCAAACCATGCTTCGGGTTGATTGAAAACTCTAAATTGTACATAGATCTGAATGTGAGAGTGAATTGTCATTTGTCTATATTCTAAGCACCCTATGATTGGCTGGCATCCAGTCCCAAAGTCAACTGTGTCAACGACAAACCCCAATTCCAACCAAGTTGGGACATTGTCTAAAACATAAATAAAAACAGAATACAATCATTTGCAAATACGTTTCAACCTATGTTCAATTGAATACACTGCAAAGACCATATATTTCATGTTGAAATTGATCAACTGATTTTGAATTTGATGGCTGCAACACGGTCCAAAAAAGCTTTCCTTTCCTCACTAAGCGTTTGGGAACTGAGGACACTAATTGTTGAAGCTTTGTAGGTGGAATACTTTCCCATTATTGTTTGATGAACAACTTCAGTTGCTCAACAGTATGTGATCGATGGCAGCACGTGTTGCTGCAAAAACTGCATGTGCCTTTCAGCATTAATGATGCCCTCACATACAATGGGTACAGAAAGTATTCAGACCCCCTTAAATTTTTCACTCTTTGTTATATTGCAGCCATTTGCTAAAATCATTTAAGTTCATTTCCCCCCTCATTAATGTACACATAGATTATACTGATTGGACTTGATTAGGAAAGCCACACATTTGTCTACATAAGACCTTACAGCTCACACTGCATGTCAGAGCAAATGAGAATCATGAGGTCAAAGGAACTGCATGAAGAGCTCAGAGACAGAATTGTGGCAAGGCACCGATCTGGTTGCAATCGAAGGAAAGATGAATGCAGCCAAGTACAGGGATATCCTGGACAAAAACCTTCTCTAGAGTGCTCAGGACCTCAGAGTGGGCCGAAGGTTCACCTTCCAACCAGACAATGACCCTAAGTACACAACTAAAATAAGTGGCTTCCGAACAACTCCGTGATTGTTCTTGAATGGCCCAGCCAGAACCCTGACTTAAACCCAATTGAGCATCTCTGGAAAGACCTGAAAATGGCTGCCCACCAACGTTCACCATCCAACCTGACAGAACTGAACAGGATCTGCAAGGAGGAATAACAGAGGAACCGCAAATCCAAGTGTGAAAAACGTGTTGCATCATTCCCAAAAAGACTCATGGCTGTGTTAGTTCAAAAGGGTGCTTCTACTAAATACTGAGCAAAGGGTCTGAATACTTATGGCTGTGTGATAGTTCTTTTTTTTTTTTTAATAAATCTGCAAACATTTCAACAATTCTGTTTTTTTCTGTCAATATGGGGTGCTGTGTGTACATTAATGAGGAAAAAAAATGAACTTACATGATTTTAGCAAATGGCTGCAATATAACAATATGCGTGTGTGTGTCTGTGTGTGTGAGTGTGTGTGTGCATGCGTGTACACGAGAGAGAGCTGGAGAGAGAGAGAGAGAGAAATTAAGATTACAGCATGGCACGTATCCCCAAAAAGCATGTTTTACAGTGATTTATGACGATAAAATAGAGCTTATGTTGCCAGTCAATGATGAAGTCTAAAAAGAGATCATGCATGCAATAATGAATAAAAGTAGCGAGCGGCATGTCGATCATTGTAACGGAGCAAAACTATCGATTCTTAACATAAATACTTAAGTAAAATTAAAAGGTATGGTGCATTCAAACAAGTAGAATTTATCCAAAATGTTACTTGAGCAAATGTAACGTTAAAGTTGTAATGTGACGTTACCACCCACCTCTGCACACAACCATACCATCACAGATGCTGGGTTTTGAACTTTGTGCTTATACAAATCCGGATAGTCATTTTCCTCTTTGGCCCGGACAAATTTCCAAAAACAATATGAAATGTGGATTCATCAGACCACAGCACAGTTTTCCACTTTGTGTCAGTCCATCTTAGAACAAACAACCATTCGCACTCACAGTCACACCTACGGGCAATTTTGAGTTTTTTCAATTAATCTAGTATGCAAGTTTTTTTTTTTCAGTCGCCCACCGTGCTATGTTGAGAAATGTTGTTCTTAAACTGTTGGACTATTTGCTCACACAGTTATTCACTGGTGAACTTCGCCCCATCCTTGCTTGTGAACAACTGGGCCTTTCGGGGATGCGCCATTTCTACCCAATCATGACACTCACTTATTTCCAATTAACCTGTTTAACTGTGGCATGTTCCAAACAGGGTTTTTTCTTTGACCTTCCCAGTCTTTTGTTGACTCTGTCCCAGCTTTTTTGGAACGTGCTGCTGGTATCAAATTCAAAATGAGAAAATGTTTGTAAAAAAACAACAACAACAACAAAAAAACAGTGATGTTCGCCATTGTCCAAACGTCCGGTTGTCCGGTTGAGTGAATGAACGCTGGCATGATCTGCAGATGCCGGTCGCCACTTCCTTTTTTAAGATTTTTTATTTATTTATTTTTTTAAGATTTCTTCTCATTTGTTTTAATGTTTTAAACTCGTTTTAATCTGTTATTGCAGAATCGCACTTGGCCGGTTCCTACACGGGAGCCCTGACCTGCTGTTCAGAGGAGCCTGGCTTAAGACATCAGTCTTTGCTCCTGTTTGATTTCATCCTGGAGGGTTTTTTTTGTGTGTTTTTAACAACCATGTCAAGTTTTACTCTACTTTCTGCTACGGACATTTCCGAAATTTGTCGCTCCAAAGCCCTCTGCTTGCCAACTTGACTTCCTCTCTACTGTTCTGGTAAAAGCTTACCTCCTGTTCCCCTCATCACTAACATCATCCACTCATCTCTTTCTACTAGTATTGTTCCCACAGCATTCAAAACTGCAGCCATAACCCCAATACTGAAAAAACATGGATCAGATCCAAATAACTCCTATAACCTTTGTCCCATCTCCAACCACTCATTTCTCTCAAATATCATGGAAAAGACCGTCGCTTCCTAGCTCACTTCCAATAATCACTATAAATAATTCCAGTCTGGTCTAGCCAAATTTGACAGTTTTTCCATTCCACTTGATAATTCCTCTGTTTCCCCCTCCACTCAGGTTAAGAGTCTGGGTGTCGTCCTCAACAGCACACGCTGCTTCCAAGCACACATAAACATCACCCGACCTACGTACTTTGAACAGTGACTGTCAGTGGCTTAAAATAAATCAAATGAGTGATTATTATTATTACTATCAGTTTGAAGATTCAATATCTTGACTTTGTAATGTACTCAATTGAATGTAGGTTGAAAAGGATTTGCAAATCATTGTATCCTGTTTTCGTTTACATTTTACACATCCCAACTTCATTGGAATTGGGGTTTGTCCAATGTCTTAAAAGTAATCAATTCTATACTTTACAACTGTAGGAACGTTGGAGCACAAGTGGTTCAGTAAACGGAATGACCGTTTACTGAACCTCTTTAACGCTCATTCTAAAAATTACATTAGTCATTGGTGCCATTAAACACATGTAAACTCTCTGAAAAAGTCTCCCCATTACATTATAATACAGATATTTATTGACGTGTCCTTCTTTGAATATATGTGTTTGTCCTCCTCCCAACTTAAAGCAGTATTGGCAGCATGCCGGCCATTTGTGTGACAAATGAGTCATCATTGAAGCTAATTAATCTCGTCCTTGATGGCTTTGGCAGGTTTGTTGTAAACACAAATCCTTTGGACGTTTCTGCTCGGCCCCTCATTAATTCCCCACCAGCAAAGAGAAGCAAGCAGAAAGTTGGAAAAGCTGCTACCCAAGAGGAGAATGGATTTTAGCTAAGAGGGCAGATGTTTTTTAAAAAAAAAAAAATTTTTTAACCAGGGCATAGAGGGGAAGTGCAAAAAAATATAAGATACCATTCTCACTGTCTCATTATTTTGCTGTCAGCCCTCACTGTCACAGAGCAAGCGTTCACTATGATTGTATCTCTGACACAAGCACTTCCATGACAGCCTGACTGTCACGTGCTGTATGTGAGGAAATGGAAAATGAGCACATTAAAAGAATGTCCCAAATCCAGACCAGGCCAATATGCAAGGCTCATTCTGCATTTAAAAATATATATATATTTCACTACGATATACAATTACAGTATGTCAATATTACAAAATTACTATAATTACAAGGCATATTTGCATTTTATATGTAGATTGCGTAGGTGTATAAAGTGATTCAGAAAAGGTCTACACACCCCTGTTCAAATGCCAGGTTTAGGTGGTACAAAAATAAGACTAAGATAATTTAAAAACATAGAAAGCTCACTAAAAAATCTGAACGTCATTAGGAGTTAATCAGTCACTTTAAATGCTGGCAGGTGTGTGCCGACTTCCATTTCACATGAGTTAAAATGTGATTGGTTAGTTCTCAACACAGCCACATCCTCACTTTTAAGAGGGTATGCACACTTGTGCAACTACATTTGTCAGTTATTTTTACTTGTTCTTTTGATATGATTTGTGTTGTTGTTGACCTATAACCTGTACAATGAAAAAAATAAAAACAAAACTCAAGGGGCGGCACGGTGAAGGACTGGTTAGCAGATCTGCCTCACAGTTCTATGGTTCAAATCCTGGTCTCGCCAGTGTGGAATTTACATGTTCTCGCCGTACCTGCGTGGGTTTTCCCTGGGTACTCCGGTTTCGTCCCACATCCAAAAAACATGCATGGTAGGTTGACTTCCCTCAGAGGGCCATTACGACTATGAACCCATATAAATGAATTATCACCTCATATAATTACATATACACAACAAATTGATGGATGACTAGTTTTTAAATCATAAACCTATAAAAACATGTTTTTCCAACACATATTAAAAACATGTT
Organism: Phycodurus eques; assembly: GCF_024500275.1. Taxonomy (NCBI): domain Eukaryota; kingdom Metazoa; phylum Chordata; class Actinopteri; order Syngnathiformes; family Syngnathidae; genus Phycodurus; species Phycodurus eques. The sequence goes on from NC_084536.1 coordinate 10,339,040, forward strand.
AAAAGGGGGATTGGCAAGAAAAAAATGCTTGCAATTTCTAAACGTTATTACAAGTGAAGACAATTTGCAATTTTAATATTTTTGAAAGAGAAACATTAAGTCGACGGACATGATTTGCTTTCGAGGGCCACATTAAATGATGCAGTGGGCCGGATCTGGCCCCCAGGGCACCAGTTTGACACCCGTGCTCCAGTGGTACCTGAAGAATCATTGCCTGTGTAGTTCAGTTGTATTTAACTTTTAAGTTCCATATATTTGCATCAAATCTTTTACAACTGTTTCTTTTTAAATCTTTATCGAGGTACAATTTTCATTTAACTCGCAATACATTTGAATTCAATGATTACTTAAGTATTTTTTTCATTTTCCTATATTTAAGCAGTGTTATTGTTCAAACTGCGTATGTTACAATGGCTTCCAATATCAAATACACTTTTTAGGTATGTCTGTCACTTTTGATGATAGCATTAAAAAAGGCGACCTACACACTGTACAACTACATTGAAAAAGAAATACAGAGGTGTGAAAAAGTGTTTGCCCCTTCCTGATTTCTTACTTTTTTTGCATGTTTATATTGTATATGTATTGTATGTTTTTACTTAACACTTACAGAATTTAAAACAATATATATAAGTCAAAGAGACCACAAGTAAACACAAAAAACTGTTTTTAAATGTTTTTTTATTATTAAAAGAGGGGGGGGGAATCTAAACCTACATGGCCGTGTGAAAAAGTGAAAGTGAAAACTAATAACTGGTCCATGTCTTTATTTTGTTTTTCTTCAGCCATTCAGACGTGACTTGCTGGTGTTTTGGATCATTGCCCTGCTCTGTTTCAGCTTGAAGTCGCGGACAAATGCCTGACATTCTCTTTCAGGATTTTTTGGTAGACAGCAGAATTGATTTTTCACACGGGTCCATGTAGGTTTTGAATTTTTTTTTCCCTGAATAATAAAAACCTTAATGCAAAAACTGCATTTTGTGTTTACTTGTGTTGTCTTTGACTCATATTTAAATTTGTTTGATGATGGGAAACAATTTAGTGACAAACATGAAAAAAAAAGAAGAAAAGAAATCAGCAGGGGCCAACACTTTCACACCACCGTAAAAGTGTCGGGGGTGTGGGGACTAAAAAGAAACTACCCACGCTTCCTTGTATACTGTAGGCCATTCATTTTGTATAGAACTTCTCCTTATTAGGGTGGTGAGAGAGCTGACTTTTTTTTTTTTTTTTTTTTTTTTATCAGGGTCACTTACAAAAGGAATATTGTATTTTTTTTTTTAAACAGGGGTGTGTTCTTTTTCTTCGTCTTTCTTTATCCATTTTAAGTATATTGTATTAACTTCACATCAGTGGTGAAAGATTTTGCAGATTAATAGACGTGGATCATAAACTTTGTCCACAAACTATCATCATCATCACAATTCAAATGGACAAACGACACATTTATGTTGACTTTTTCATTTTCTTCTCCAATTATTGAAAAGATAAATCTATAAAGGAAAACAAGTTGAGGCATATCACATGTAATACAAACGAAACGCATAAATGCACCTTCTGTAACTATAAATCCATATCATCTTTAAATCCAATATAATAGTTTAATACTTTTTTGTGGCCACAAACATTCTTATGGGAACAAAACTTTGGGACAGTTTCAAGAAATTACGCAGACAATGTTGATTCTTTTCAGCACAGACAAAATAAAAGCAAAGAAAAATAATTGTTAGTAGTACAGGGGATTCTCAGTTTACAACAGTTTCATTCTTACAGCGTAACCCAAATTCCTGCAGAAGTCTGAACGTGTTAGTCACTAGCCTAAACTAACGCAGTAGTAAAACCGCAGTTATAGTGAATATTTGTATGTAACACTTCCAGGCCATTAACCCTTAGCCTGATAGTCTGACTGTCAAAATATCAATAGCAGTATCAATACTGTGTTTGCTAAAAACGTTTTTGTTTTTTTTCCCGTGGTTTAGTCGATGGTCAGTCATGCAGGTCGTGGCACTCTGCAAACATTGAAGAGGCAACTGGACTGTTGTTGTTTGTTGGATTTGTTTTTGCTTTGTTTTCCAAAAACGTTAACAAATGACTTTGGCATGCTATTAGGCTAATGAATAGTAAGTACAGCGATAAACTTCTAGATTCTTATGCCCCTTATGTATTTTTGAACGTCATAAATCGAGGACCCCCTGTAATTGTTTCTCAAGTATTTCTCTTTCTGCTTTCACACACACACAAAAAAATAATAATTGCCGTTAATGACCAAAATTAACTTAGACCATTTCCTCTCTGGCTACACTTCTGTTATAGGGATGAAAACACCTTCACATCCTCTTCTCAGTGGTACATTGTGCATTTGTGTGAGACATGGGGAAAAAAATTGCGTGAAAACAGGGAAGGAAGATGACAAAAAATAGGTGAAAGTCTCCAATTCTGCCCATAAAGGTGTGTAAAAAAAAAAAGAAAAAAAAAAAAAAGTGATCAAAGTGTGTGTGTGTATGTATGCGTGCGTGTGTGAGCGTGTGATTGTGAATAACAACAGATTAGGACGATATGGTGCTGATCATTCAAACGCTGTCATGTGGGGCTGCGCAGGTCACGCGTAGCATGTAAAGTGTCCACAAATGTGTGTAAATGTGTTCAGATTACATCATGTCAATTCGCATGCATTTATTTATTTACCCCCCCTTTCTGCCAACACAAACACTGCAGGCACTGGAACGGAGAACGCACATATATAATCCTTCTTTTGATTACTCTACTCACTGTAAAACAAAAAAAGACAGACTCGAATAGCGACCGGTTGCTCGCCGGACGTTGGCTGTCTGTCTCTGTCGAGCCAGCAGCGTCAACGAGTGAGCGCGCCAACGTGACCTCCGAAAAAATAAAGCATAATGCTTTGCGTCCTTGCTCGAATGTGTGTGTTTCCCATGTTTGTTTCTGTTGTGGTTTACTGCGAGAACGTGAGCAGAGCGCCACGTTAAAGACGGCCGGCTGCTAATTCGGTGTGGACTTCAGAGATAAATTGAGGCAAAGGTAGAGCAGCTTGGTAGCAAACTTGGTACGGCCTGATGCGTCTATCATCTGGCGTAGTGCTTGATGTAATCTTGAACTTTGCTCCGAAAATCCTCCTGAAAGGTGACAAAGTAAGCACAATGTGTTAGTTGGCATTGGGGAGAACCCAAATGGGGTTTTGTGCAGGGAGGACACAAGATTTTAAGACAGTGAAAATAAGAAGTTTAAACACCCCTGTTTAAACGCCAGGTTTTGTGATATTAAAGAAATGAGACCAAGATAAATCATTTCACAGCTTTCACCATTAATGTGACCTTTAACCTGTACAACTCAATTTAAAATTTTACATCCGTAATAATATGTTCAGAATTAACCAATCACATACAAACTCATATTAAATTTGAGTCAGCACACAACTGCCACCAATTAAAGTGCCACTGATTACCCTCAAAAAGTTCAGTTGATCTTGTAGGGGGGGTGATACGGTGGACGACTGGTTAGCCTTTTAACTCAAGAGTTCTGGGGACCCGGGTTAAAATCTGGCCTCGCCTGTGTGGAGTTTGCATGTTCTCCCCGTGCCTGCGAGGGTTTTCTCCGGGCACTCCGGCTTCCTCCCACATCCCAAAAACATGCACGGTATAAATGAGAGTGCAAAAGCTTGTTTGTTTCTGATTCTGATTGTTTATATGTGCCCTGCGACTGGCTGGCAACCAGTTCAGGGTATACTCCGTCTCCTGCCCCCAGTTAGCTGGGATAGGGTCCAGCATACCTGCAACCCTAGTGAGGATAAGCGGTGTAGAAAATGGATGGATGGATGGCTTTTTGACATTTTGTTAGTGTTCCAGCAGAAGCTTGGTTTTGTGCCAACATTGATTGCTGTTTCAAACTGTTCATGATTCCTTCGGCCTTTCATAAGCAGAAACCTGAATGTTTTGTGCCAACATTGATTGCTATTTCTACCTGTTCATAATTCCTACCACCTTTTCTATGCAGAAGCCTATTTTGTGCTACCACTTATTGCTATTTAGAACTGTTTAGCTATTTAGAACTGTTTAGCTATTTAGAACATTAGAGGCACAGAGAAAACAAACGATAGCCTTTGGGGACAAACTATTTATTTAACATTGCTACAAGTTGAAAATTAAGTAAAGCAAACCACTGTGACACATCGGATAGACTAGGTGAAGGCGAGAATGGCGTGGTGCAAAGCCGTGAAGAAGAAACAACACTTTGCAAGTCTTTGACACTGGGAATTCTGCCTGCTTGGCAAAAACAAGGTGTAAAATACACCTTTTTCATGGGCTGTGTAGTGTGTCATGACAGGAAAATATGTTTCTTTCACACTGTGCTCTTTTGTAACTTTATGTGTTTAGACTGACAGCTGTAATGACTGGTATGTTGGTTTTGGGAGGATTTGGCAGACAATAACATGCTGGACAAGTGAGCCAGGGATTGACAACCCCCATTCTTTGAGCTATAATACAGTCTCATTAATTTGAAATGTTGCTGAGATGCCACAGGTACAGTGTACAGCAATGCTTGTATCCTGAGGCACCCACCATGCAAAATTACTCCTGTGCGGAATGGATTCTTTAAACATTTTAAAGTGCAAATCAAGAAAGTGACGTGAGTGCACCACCTGGCTGTTCTTAATTAGTCTGGTAATAATACACACTATGTTCTCTGCTTCTGGGCAGAAAGAAAGTCAATAAGGTGAATGTGCACGTGTGTGACATGATAGACGATTGATGAGGCTAAGCCACTCGAGATTCAATGGAAAGTGATAACGTGAGCATATATTCTGGTCGAGTCAACAAGTAAACCAGTTTGGAATTAAAGAGCAAGAATTTGGTATTCAGATGCGATGCAAGAACTCTGGAACTACACTAGGCACAAATCCTCACAGATCTTAATCCGCCACACTGTTGGCTTTAAGAACTGCACCAATAATCAATGTTAGGATTGAGAACATGATTTTATGTCACTATTCAATCTTCATTAAAGGGGGATACACAATGGGTGATAATGTAGACAAATTTTAACATTTGTCCTCCAAAGTCAGCAAAGCCCCAGAGAACAGCCTGACCGATTAGCCTGTGGTGCGGGGTGTGTTGAGTGATTTTCCCTCCCCGCTCTGTTTGTATCACATATCTCACACGCCTTTTACTACATTGACATTTAGAAGAGTTTGAAACTGCAATGCAGTTACCAGACAAAGGTGGACGTCATAATAATAACAACGGTGTAGCCTAAACACAGCATAACATTGTATCCTTAACATTAAAGAAAACAAAAAAGATATAGATAGATAGATAGATAGATAGATAGATAGATAGATAGATAGATAGATACACAGATAGATAGATAGATAGATAGATAGATAGATAGATAGATAGATAGATAGATAGATAGATAGATAGATAGATAGATAGATAGATAGATAGACAGATAGATCAACTTACAACAAAGAATAACTTTATTGACATTGTTTTTTAGTCTGTGATAGAAAAGATTTAAAGTGCATCAAAGGGCCTGCAATTTGCAAAATAAAAAAAAAATTAAAAAATGAATCCGTATTTAAATTATACACATTTTTTAACCAACGCTTACAGTGCTCGCTGGTTTATTGAAGTCACATCCACAAAGTAGGATGATTGCTTGCAATATTCGGCACATTTTTTCCTGAAAAAACTCAAGCGGCTTATCAGCATAATTGGGGTGTAATGTCTTTAAGTGACGCCTTAATTTATTTTATTTCAAGCTGTCCGCTGCCAACATTTTTATACACAGTAAACACACCAGTCTTTCCCTCTGTAGTCACAATGAAACCCAAGCGCAACATACACACCGGTATATTTCCTTGTCTTAGCTCTCTGGGGACGGTGGTTTGTCTCAGAGTCATTATTTCCATCTCTCTCCGCCGTTTTTAGTCCGTCTCCGTCTTCTTTTAGTCAGCAAAAAAAAGCCCCTTGTTCTCCCTGGTGAGACAAGTCCTCCACCCTTGCTCTATCTTCTCTGTGTAGCATCACTCTTCCCCCTCCACCCCTCTCATTCATGCACATTAGGCTTTACACGATCAGGATTTTTGGGGCCGATCACCGATCAGTGAGTTTAAAAAACCGATAACCGATCACAAGATGGAGGAATGTGTCTATTTAAATTACCTGTTCATTTACTGTATATACTTGTGTACTTAATTGCTCAAAAAAATATATTTACAAAAAATAATGTATCTTTGTTCCTCTATTTATGCCAGTGAGGCATAGTGACAGACAGAACAAATGAATGGTCTATTAAATGGCAGGAAGTAAATAACGTAATTAATGTATCCTCTTTTTGTGACATTTTTGTTTGTTGGTGTGCCGTGAGATTTTTCAATTGTAAAATATGTTCCTTGGCACCATAAAGGTTGGAAATCACTGCTCTAGACAGATCGTGTATTCTAATCAGTCAGGTCAAACCAACATTACATGACAGAAATAATGGGTGCCAACTTACTGTAATTAAATTACTTTATTTTTAATTAAATTACTTCACCCACAACGAAACCTTAGAGCCTGATTCGACAGAACGTCGGCAGGTTTACGTCCAACCGTTCGTGCTACCACTAGCATGGTAGGCTACCTAAAATTTTATTTCCTACTTGTGAGCCGTACCGTATTAAAAGTACCGTACTTTTGCGACCATAAGGCGCACCGTATTAAAAGGTGCAGTCTCAGTTACGGGATCTATTTCTGTATTTAACACATACATAAGGCGCACCGTATTATTGGGCGCAGGCATGGTAAAAATTTTTAAATACATACGCTAGCCATGCTAGCGTATGTATTTAAAAGCGGGAGCAAAACTGACTTCGGTTGTACTTTATTGAAGTATTTAATGTAATCAGTGAGTTCGGTTGTACTTTATTGAAGTATTTAACAATTTACTCACGTTATTTTTTTATCAATCCTCATCCACAAATCCATCAAAGTCCTCATCTTCTGTATCCTAAATGAACAGCTGGGCAAGTTCTCCATCAAACATGCCGGGTTCCCTCTCATCATTGTCGGAGTCAATCTCGTTGCCGGGGGGGCTGTTCGGCAACGATGCCGGTGTTTTCCTGCTTACTCCACTTGCGAACGATAGATTCGTTGATCTTGAATTCTCCCACGGCTGCTCGAATCCCATGTTCCTCCGTGTAACTGATAGCTTGCAGTTTAAACTGCTTCGTAAGCGTGTCTTTTCGTAGGTGCCATTTTCGGGTGTCCTTAGCCAAACCGATGTTGTTTTCCACAATGCACATACCAGCACTATATACCTACTTGGGGCGTGCCTTGAGCGTCCTCTTTCACCACCCTTCCCCCTTTAACGTCCGCATGCTGTCCTCAGTCACGTCCGCCTATATAAGCAGCACGTCGGCAGGAAATGCTCCCAGTCAGTCAAGCGGAGCGCTCATCAAAGTCACACAACATTCACAGATTTTGGAACTCGGTGCACACATAAGGCGCATTATAAGGTGCCCCATCAATTTTGGAGACAATTTAAGACTTTTAAGTGCGCCTTATGGTCGTGAAAATACGGTACGTGAACATACCTCAAGCAAGCCTTAAACGAATGTCCTCTCCTGTCCTGAGCACCAGTGACCACCAACACACGTTTTCCCCCATTTTGTCCTTAAAGTACCGTCGGCGCGCTCCACTCTTGTTGTCGTCGCCACAGTAATGAGTGTATCCAGTCGCATTTGAGTAGACAAGATAAACCCCAATGATCGTAACAAACGGGATGCGGTGGTATCGGAATACAAGATTTTATTGCAGTAGTCTGACAGTGCAATCGTGAAAGAGCAAATTTGTCTTGTAGCTTGATCCGGTCGGGCATTACGTGTTGCCTGTCTCCGACGTGTTGTCTGTCCGACACCGCCGACTTGTTTTTTTTTTTTTTTTTTTTTTTTTTTTTAAATAACTTCATTGGCCATTCAGATATTTACAGTACTACGTCAAAAGACACGTGACAAGGCTAAAAATAAACTAGCTATTGGATTCAAATATACTGCGCACACGGCGACGCAGAGTAAATGTCTTTTGCAGAGCCGATCAATGACATCATTGATCGAATCGGCGAATTATGACATTAAAGCCGATAAAATGCTAAATACCGTCTGATACCGATCAGCCCGGTGTAAAGTCTAGTCATGGCAGCATAAATGTGTGTGTGTGTGTGTGTGTGGGGGGGTGGTGGGGGGACCGTGGAATTGAATGCCTTCTGATTATTTTGGGAATGAACATGATACATTCATTGACCTTTGATTGTTAAAAATGTTCAATGTGGAAGTTCATATCATATTTAAGCATTATTTCAAGTGCTATATTGCAACTTTAACATAATCTTGATGTTAACGAATTGATAGGACTTAATGTTTCTGAATGTTTCAATCATGGACAAACAAAATGGCACAGACCTTGTCTCTCAAATGATGTTCTGCCGCATCGATGTTCAATGGGTCATCAAAATTCAACAAGTCCTATGGGAGATGAGAAATGCGATGTGAGCAAAAAAAAAAAAAAAAAAAAAAAGAGACAAAAATATCATGGTCATAATGATAACATGCCAAAAGTGTGTATGCTATGACTGAGTATCAAGCTGCATAGAGCAACAAAAACTTTCATCATCCCACATTGTTGACAGATTGGTGTATTGAATTTAAATTAAAATCTCGACCAGTCTGACAGAACTTGGTGCCAAAGCACAAAATGTCATTTTGTTTTCTTGCTTGAATTTCATTATCATCTCAAGCCAACCTCAATAATGGGAAAGTTTATTTCCCCCATGTCAAAGTGATAGCCCTATTATCAGGAGAGATAAGCAATCAATGACTCTCTTGTAACTCAATTATAGCTTGACTAAAATCACCAGTATGACCTACATATGGATGAACAATTTTAAAACTTTAATTTTGTGCATAAACATGCTAATGGGATCAACCTTTGGAGAAATATACTCATGCTAATAACTAAAATTTTGGGGCAAAAATTGGCACACCTTTTGATCCCAAGACCTGTGGAATCATCCTAATCAGTGTGCACTGTTTTGCATGTGGATGAGACGATTAGAGTGTATCACGCAAAAATATAACATTTAATGTTGTATGCTCCAAGGCTTCATTCACACTGCAGGGCATGATGGCAAGTGGATTTTTTGTTAAATCAGATCTTTTTATGGAGTCGTTCACGTTACAAAAACTAATGCAACCTAGTAAGCATAAGCGGTACAGAAAATGGATGGAACTTCTAATGTCGACGGAATGAATCCTTGACGTCAAGTCAGATGACACGACCACAACGTTATACGTTGGGGTTCACCCCGGTGGATGAGAGGATAGCCTCCCTCTGCCTTCGGGTGGTGGGACGGGTCCTGACTGTTGTTAGTGCATATGCACCAAACAGCAGTTCAGAGTACCCACCCTTTTTGGAGTCTTGGGAGGGGGTGCTGGAGAGCGCTCCCGCAGGGGACTCCATCGTTCTGCTGGGGGACTTCAATGCTCATGTGGGCAATGACAGTGAGACCTGGAAGGGCGTCATTAGGAGGAATGGCTTTAGTGGTTGCTGAGGCAAAAACTCTGGCGTGGGAGGAGTTTGGTGAGGTCGAGGAGACCGACTTCCGGGCGACTTCGAGGAAATTCTGGTCCACCATCCGGCGTCTCAGGAGGGGGAAGCAGTGCACGATCAACACTGTGTATAGTGGGGTCAGGTGGCTTGGGTATTTGATTAGAATGCCTCCCTGGTGAGCTGTTCCGTGCACGTGCCACCGGGAGGTGACCCCAGGGACGACCCAGGACACGCTGAAAGACTATGTCTGCCAGCTGGCCTGGGAACGTTTCGGGATCCCCTCGGAAGAGCTGAATTAAGTGGTTGGGGTAAGAGAAGTCTGGGCTTCCCTGCTAAAGCTGCTGCTGCCCCCGCGACCCGACCTCGGATAAGCGGAAGAAAATTGATGGGTGAATGATTGATGGACGTCAAGTTTATTTGTATAGCCCTTAATCACAAAAGAGTCTTCACAGGCCCACAGTTGGCAATGACTGACGACATCCCCTAACCTAAACCCACCAAACGGGCAAGGAAACGCTCAAAAACCTGCTTCTGGCTAATTCTGGCTTTTTTAACCATGTGTACTTCATGTGTTTTATGAAATTGCATTGTCCCCTTTCAAATAAACTGATTAACAATAATAATAATATTGATAAGCATTGTAACATTTGGAGGAAAGAGAGAGAAACTTGCAAGCCTGAGAATACTTGGAAATACGGGGGGTGGCAGCATCATGTTGTGTAGTTGTTTCACTATAGGAGAGACTCATGCGCTTCACAAAATAGATAATATCATAAGGAAAGAACATCATGTGGAAATAATGTAGCAACAGCTAAAGACATAAATTGAATCTTAGGTACAAATGGGTCTTCCAAATGGACACTGACCCGAAGCATACCCCCAAACAGGTTGCAAAGTGGCTTCAGGATAACAAAGTCAATGTTTTTTGATTGGCCATCGCAAAGCCCTGATCTCAATCCTATTTAACATTTATGGGCAGACCTGAAAAGACATGTGCGAGCAAGGTGGCCTACAAACTTGAATCAGTTACACAAAGTTCTGTCAAGAGGAAAGGGCCAAAATTCCTGCCAACTATTGTGAGATGCTTGTGGAAGGATATTCAAAATATTTGACCCATACCGTACAGTATAAAGGCAATGGTACCAAATACTAAAGAACATAATGAAAGGTTGACCTAAAAAAAAATCCTCTCATTATTCTGGCATTTAGCAAATCGAAATTATTTTGGTAATCTGGATTGACCTAAAAAAGTAAAAGTTTAGTCTGATTTCATGTGAAAGAAAAAAAAGTGTGTCTATAGTGTATGTAAATTGGTTTCAACGGTATATACAATTCCCTCCAAAAGTATTATAACAGTGAACAATTACATTATTTTGCAGATTGAAATCAATTACATTTGCTATTAAAAAATATGACATGAAATTCATGTCGTTAACTTTATGTTCTATTTTTGAGACAAAAAAAAAGAAAATGACTTACAGTGAACAACGAGTTCAATCCCCAGACCACGTCCTAAAGAAAATAAAATGAATACCATTAATACAGTAAATAACGACTAAAAGTCTTAGATTAATCAGTAATGCATCAGAGTAAGATCTTCAAATTTACCTTTAATGTTCTGGTAGGAGCCCACCCTGTGCCGTCAATAGAATGTTCGCGCAATAGGCTGAAGCCAAACAAACAAGACAGTACCTATAGTTTATGACAGATTTTAAACACACACTAACACCACTGATTATACAAAAAAAGGAACTTTATTTAAATTGAATGAATGAAACCTACAACACTGGATTAATATAATTATTTATCATGCATTTATGAAACTTATTTAACGTCTTCTCACCATACCATGTATAATCAATACAATTCAAATAAAATCCAATGTCATGACTGCGGTGTTGAAATTAATACCTCAAGCAGATCTCCCCATTCTCTGTGATATTTGGATGCCATATTCTGGTCAGACATCTCACTTTCGGAGGCTAGAAATGAACAGAGAAAAAATACATACAAAAGTATATATTTCAAACTAATTGTTAAATGAGCAAAAGTCCAATTATTTATCCCTGTATTAGGAAAAAAATTTAAGTTGAAAAATGGTAACTAGTGAACCCTAATATGGGGCCCAGAGAAATCAAAGAACAAAACAAATAATTTATAATGAAATATAGATTAAAAATAATTCTACAACCCCACTTCCAATGAAGTTGAGACGTTGTGTTAAACATAAATAAAAACAGAATACGATTTGCAAATCATGTTCGACCTATATTTAATTGAATACACTCCAAAGACAAGATATTTAATGTTCAAACTGATAAACTATTGTTTTTAGCAAATCATCATTAACATTAATTTTATGCCATAAAATTCTAAGTTAATGATGATTTTCTAAAAACAATAAAGTTGTATTCTGTTTTTCTTTATGTTTAACACAACGTCCCAAATTCATTGGAATTGGGGTTGTAGAAAGAGGAGTACAAAATAGCATTAATATTTAATTGATGAGGCGGCATGGTGGACGACTGGTTAGCACATCTGCCTCACAGTTCTGAGGACCTGGGTTCAAATCCAGCCTTGCCTGTGTGGAGTTTGTATGATCTCCCCGTGCCTGCGTGGGTTTTCTCCGGGTACTGCGCTTTCCTCCCACATCCCCAAAACATGCATAGTAGGTTAATTGAAGACTGTAAATAGCACGTGAGTGTGAATGTGAGTGCGAATGGTTGTTTGTTTATACAGTGGGTACAGAAAGTATTCAGACCCCCTTAAATGTTTCACGCTGTTATATTGCAGCCATTTGCTAAAATCATTTAAGTTCATTTTTTTCCTCATTAATGTACACACAGCACCCCATATTGAGAGAAAAAAAGTGGAATTGTTGAAATCTTCAGTTTTTCTTTTTTAATAAATCTACAAAAATTTAAACAATTCAGTTTTTTTCTCTCAATATGGGGTGCTGTGTGTACATTGAAGAAAACAAATTGACAAATGATTTTTAGCAAATGGCTGTAATATAACCAAGAGTGAAACATTTAAAGGGGTCTGAATACTTTCCGTACCCACTGTGATTGGCTGGGGACCAGTTAAGGTGTAGCCCGCCTCTTGCCCGAAGATAGCTTGGATAGGCTCCAGCACGCCCGCGACCCTAGTGAGTAAGCGGTATGGAAAAAGAATGAATGAATGAATATAATTGATGGAATGTACATGTGCAAAGACAGTGAATGCAAGACACTGTAATTTGTGCCAGAAGCAGGTCATTTGCTAGAACCAATTAAGTTTGACCATGGCTTAATATGGACTTTTGACTTGGTATGCTTTCACACGTGGACTTCATTTTAGGTGCTCAGAATCAATATAGGGGTTTATACACAATGTCTGAGCTCAGCCTGGTTTGGCACAGTATGTGTTCACACATTAAAAATGTTAAGCTCTTCTCTTATTTGGCAAAGTCCATAAAGCATATGTAGACATTGCTAACAAACCCAACAACTTATTCATGAAAAAAGTAAGCAAACTAAATGTGAATGCACCCTAATACTGACAACATAGAAGCTCACAAGCAAGATGACTTTATACATTTAATGCAAGTAATAGAGTACTCACCACCATGTTATAAGCTTCAGGGACATCTATTTCAAACTGAAACCTGCCACTTTGGTAGTAACCTTCATCTGGAAAGAGGAGAACAAATGAAGTAATCGTAAATAGAACCAACATAAATCAAGGCTCGAAATATGCTTTTTTCTTTGAGAAGCAGTTTCGCTAATTATTTCTTCAGTTGAAGAGCAACACTCTAATTTTGAGGAGCATTTTTTTTGCAAGTTTATCACACAGGGACCAGAATCAGTTTTATTAAACAATAAAAATGACAATATAAAGAAGAAGCAGAATCTAATGTACGCCTGCAGCTATCGAATATTTTAGTACTCCAGTATCCTCTAAAATCCTCTTCTGCTTGAGTACATAACCCATTTTACCAGTTATTCCTTTCTGACCACATTTGCCACGTTTTTCACCTACAGTCCCCTCCAAAGGTATTAGAACAGCAAGGTCAATTCCTTTGTTTTTTTAGTTGTATACTGAAGACATTTGGGTTTCAGATCAAAAGATGAATATGAGACAAAGGTTCTGAATTCTAGCTTTTATTTTATGGTATTTACATCTAGATGTGTTAAACAACTCAGGACATCGCACCTTCTTACACAGTCACACAGTGACTACACTGAGCAAAAACCTTTAAGTCCATGCAGTCCACACAAGTAGCCAGCTAGAAGCCAGGATAAACGGTTTATCCCCTGACGTGAAGGCTCGTATATAGTGCGTTCAGCCGCCATACTCTCAGTCTTCGGTGGAGAGAAAGGTACGTGTTACAACCTTACAGGTAACGGGTGCTCGCCTTGCATTTCACAATGAAATGCTACCACACTTTCACCATTTTCCCTCTTTCACTTTTGCATTTATCTTATCAATTCAGCTTTGGCCTTCTTGTGCGAGCAACCAAGCTTTGCTTCACTTTGCTTTTTCGGTGACGACGTAATCGCCTTGTAATGCCCGTGCTTCCGTCGGGCGCAGCAAAAAAATCTGTGATTCACAGTTCTGCTTTGCAATGTGTTTTATGATGCTCAAAATGTGAATTTTGTCTCACAAATATCCGCTTAATTTGTGCCTTGTAAATGCACTCTCTCTCTCTCTGCAATTCCGCATTTGCATTGCCCCCAATCGTTAGCCACTTGTTTCTGAAGCCCTTATTTATCCATCCTTTTAATGACCTACTGTACCAGCACCTAACGTGTTTGTGTTTCACTATTCTCCTGGCATTCAAAAAAACAGCTGAAAAGTGCTTTGTTGACTATAGCTCTCCTTTCCCACATGCAAGGGCATTACAGTATGTAATACTGCAAAACCCCATTAAAACAAGTGCTATCAACCACAAAAACATCTGCAATTATAGCAAGGGACCAAACTTCCTTCCATCTTGATTCAACTTCTCAATCTATCTCTAAGGGGATAATACATTTTCCAAACTCTTATATTTTTGCATAGTTTCCCCACTTTAATGTTTAAGATCATCAATCAAATGTAAATGACAGATAATGGTAACCCAAGTGAAAATACTGTTCTTAAATGGTGATTTTATTTTTAAGGGGAACAAAATATTTCAAGCTACCTGACCCAATGTAAAATAGTATTGCCACCTTGTTAAATCATGAAGTAACTGTGATTAATCACATTTTCTGGTTAATTTTCACTGAGCACACCCAAGCCCGATTACCTCAAAACCTGTTGAATCAAGAAATCACTTAAATAGAACCTGTCTGACAAAATCAAGTCAGACAAAAGATGTCACAGAGGTGCAACAAAATGCCACAATCCAAAGAAATGCAAGAACAGATGAGAAAAAACATTATTTACATGGTCTGGTCCAATATTCTGTGACCTTTTTAGTTACAATAATGTTGTATGTCTGAGCCAATGAATGTTATCATGTCCTCAACTCAAGGCAATAATATTAGGCTGCAAGCATCGACTTTTCATTTGAAAATCTCTGTGGTCAGTATCATGAATTTTCTAAGACGGTACATCTCCGTTGTTCTGCTTGACCATTGGTCAGTCGTGCACGGTCACAAACTGCAAAGAACTCGACAGTTGTGATTTCCTATCTATTTACTCCCGGGGTTTTTTTTCATTGCAGTAAGGCCAGCCGAAAAGTTGAAGTCACGGCAGCCGCTACGATTGTTAATAGTGTCTTGCCATGACACACCGCCTCTCTGCCAACGTGCTGAGGGCCAACTTCAAAATAAAAGCATCTATTACTACATGGGACATCAATGCCATTTTAGGCTTTTATTTTGAACTTGGCATTGGAGCGCAGTGCCTGAGCTTAATGAAGCCTGGTGGCTGGCTGACTAGGTTGCGGGCACTGCTGCAAATGAAGCACTTTTCATATGTAGCAGTGCCCACATTTTAAATCGCAGAAAAAAAGAAAAAGAAAAAAATCACAGACGACCAGACTTATTTAATAGTGGCAACCAAAATCGCAATCACGATTAAAATTTGATTACTTGTGCAACCCTACTTCTCAGCATTGACCATTTGCTATTTTATCAGAATAAGGCACCGCGGCTTCAAGAATTTCTATCAATGTAAATTGGTAATATTAATCAATCGCCCGTTGCTCAATAAATGCAAATGTGATAGATGTTAGCTAACGCCACCTCCGTCATCTCAAAGTCACTTTATACCAAATGTTGCAACCTGCTTACTGGCAGTACTTCATACACTTTCCTGCTCACTCTGTCCCCAGCTTTCAAAAGCCCGCATGCATCTTTGCTACCCCTCCCCCTGCTGCTCACCTGTTCAACCTGCTGTTGCAGGAACATTGATGATGTCACAGACAAGGAGGCCACAGCAGCCCCTGCAGTGAACAGATCTGTGATATTAGCATATTTATCTGCATCTAAAATGAGATTTTTCAATTTCTTTGTGCTCGAGCTTTTTTTTTCTTCTCTCTTTTCTCTACACGTGTAAATCTAGCAGCCAGAGTGACAAGAGAGCGCGCATGGAATGGTTGAGGCAGTTTACATCCTATATCCTGATTGGTTTAGTCCAGTGGCAGTGGCGACAAACTCAAATTCACGGTGGGCCAAAATTACAAATTGGGACGTCGCGGGCCAAACTCAATATTCATTGAAAAATCACTGCGATGTGCATGTTTCCCTTCTCTGCAGAAATGTAGCGTTAGAGTTTATCATATGACAACAACCTTACATTTTGCTTAAACACTGAATCTGGAATAAACAAACAATATAAACACAAGAAATCTAATTTGCGACAAAAGACGTGGTATTTGTTTCTTGTGTTGTATTTAAATAGATAACATGAATTATTCTGTCTCTCCATCTTCTATTTATCTATCTCCAAATACCTCTTTTTTATGTAAATCTTTTTTCAAAGGCCAACAACAAAACAACCCAAAAAAATAAGAATGTTCTTCAATGAAAATCCAAACTTCAAACTATTAATAGTCCCTGCCTAGGAGTTGATAAAGGGTATTTATTAAAAAAAAAAAAAAAAAAAAAAAAAAAAAAAAAAAAAAATTCAATAATGTTATATTGTTTGTTACAGCCACGTTGCTCCGCACAAGACAAACAGGTCTGTCTTTTACTTTAGTGAACAGACAATCTGCCTCCCACCTGTCTTGGAAGTTAACCGTTTTCCAGCTTTCATTTGGCCATTTTTGGGAAGGGGGAAGTGTAAATTTGCTCGAGGGGACTGATAGCATAGTTGCTAACGACTGTAACAGAAAGAGAAGGGGCGCTTGCCGGTCTAGACTGATGGGCCAACATACTAGCAAAGCGTTCTGGGATTTGTAATTATTAGTGGCGCATGTGCTATATACTGGCGGGCCAGCTCTAATACACATTTGATATGGTCTTGTGGGCCAAATATAATTACATCGAGGGCCAAATTTGCCCCCGGGCCTGAGTTTGACATATATGCTCTATATTCTCAAGGTGGACCAATGTGCTGCCACTCACAAAGAGGTAGGGTGGGCCGCTTTCATCGAACTTCTGATTGGATCAATTCACTGTCTATAATAGAAAACGAACAATGGGTCATCTCCTCGAAATTGTGGGCTGGTCTCTTAGGGGAGAAAAAAGAAAGGGAAAAAGAAAACAACAGCATCGCAATCGGCCCCAGAAGACTGCCGGCCCAGCCACTGGCAAATGCCCGGTGTGCCTGATTACCAATTCAGCCCTGGCTTGATTTCACTACCAGACCATTTGAGCCGCCCCATTCTCCATCATAAACAAAATTAGTTTGCAGGAGAACAAAATGAATGAGGACGAAGCCATTGGGTAGGCTAAGACATGTTTTGTGTAGGGTTGTGCCCACCTAAAATAGGGCTGGCCTTGCCACTGGTAGTGAGGAGTGGCCAGAGTACAAAAAAAGCACAGCGACGATTCATCCAGGAGGTCACAAAGGAACCCAAGACAACATCTAAAGAACCTCAGGCCTCCCTTTCCGCAGTTCAGGTCATTGTTCTTGACTCAACAATAAGGAAGAGACTGGGCAAAAATGTTCCAAGGTGAAAACCATTGCTGACCAAAAATAATATAAAGGCTCGTTCTACTTTTGCAGAAAAAAACTAAATGAAACATCGGAATGATTCCCAAGACTTTTGGGAGAATATTGTATGGAATGACGAGACCAAAAGTAAGCTTTTTGGAAGGTATGCGTCTTGTGACACAGCATTTCAGAAAAAGAACATCATACCAACAGTAAAAGATGGTGCTGGTGTTGTGATGGTCTGGGGCTGTTTATTTGGTCCTACTACCTGGAGAACCTGCTGTGATTGATGGAACAATGAATTCTGCTCTTTACCAGAAAATCTTGAAGGAGAATGTTTGGCAATCAGTTTGTAACCTCAACCTGAAACGAACTTGGGTTCTGCAGCAGGACAAGGATCCAAAACACACCAGCAAAGCAGCTTCTGAATGGCTTAAAAAAAACCAACATGGTTTTGGGGGTGTACACAAAGACCCGTGTTACTTAAACGACCTATATGGCATTATTGAATGAACAAACTTGAACAAGGACCTGTAAAAACCCTTTAGATCCTTTTACAGCATTTTTGAAACTGTTGTTTTTACTTTATAGCCATAGAGAGTGCAGAACTAAACTCGTTCATATGAATAACAGACCAAGCTTCAAAGCTCAAACAGGCTTCTAAGCTTTAAGCGGCATTACCAAGCTAACCAGCAGCGAGTGATGAAACTTGCCTGGAAGGGCTTTGAATCTTTTATGCATGTATGAAACAAAAATAAAGCTTTACTGAGACATAAACTTACACCCAAGGCACTCAGTGTTTGGCTGATTTCTTGGAATTACCCACTTCAGTTGTAGAAGCACCCTCAATCTATCCATTTTCTAGAGTGCTTATTGGGGTCAAGCTGGAGACTCTCCCAGTTGACTTTAGGCAAGAGGCAGTGTACACCCAGAACTGGTCGCCAGTCTATTGCAGGGCATGTATAGACAAACAAGCATTCACATTCACACCTTTGGGAAATTTAGAGTCTTCAGGGGACCTACCATGCATGTTTTTGGAATGTAAGAGTAAGCCGGACGGAATGATTTCAAATATGAGTAGCTTCATTTAATTAAAAATAAAAAATACAAAATCAACTGCGCACAATATCAAAATGATGTAAAACATCAGGTATGTGATTCAGTTATTTCTATTTAATGCATGTGACACTGATGAGTTTATCGTTCTGCAGCTTCAAATAAGTGAGATACATGAAGCAACAAAAAAATGTGGATGAATCCAAAGCATCAAAAGTAAAGTGTTTAAAGATTTTCAAAAGGGTTCAGAAAAAAAAAGAAAGAAACACACAAGAGAGCTGGACTGGACTAACAGCTGCATTTAGAGCTAATAAATAAAGCATTTGTGAATGCAGCAAAAATGGGACCAATCTGCGAGGACTTGTGTTTCAAATATACACACAAATATATTCAAAGACATAAAACCCAAACTCAAGTGTGACTTGCTCTAAACCAGTCAAGAATCTTAATCCGTTAACACTGATGACTGATGGTTTAATTCACTGACTGTAACACAATATGCATCTTAGTATTCAAGAGGGGAAATCAAATTTTAATGGCTTAGTTGAATAAGACCTTGACTGCGCTCTAGTGGTCTTTAAAGAAATATTTTGTAGCGGTCATCAGTAGGGAAGAGCAATACTGTACAACCAATCAATGATGCAGTTGTCCCTCCCTAAATCATGGTTCACCTTTTGCAGGTTCACAGCATCATGGATTATTTTTCCACTTATATTGCATATTATTCGCTATATCATGGGATTTTGCAGAAATTGTTTTTCCACATGGACTCTTACTGCAGAGCAAAAAGCGCAAGCCTGGAGGAAAGAGTGGGTAAAAGGCAATGTCCAAAGTTTGGGACCATTTCACACTTAATAAAAAAAGCTAAGTCCCTCCACAGGTGTTTAGGATAGAAGGAATAAAGCCACAGCCGCTGGTACACTTAATCGGTTTATTGAAACAAAAGTAACAAAATACAGTGAACACAACAAGCATATTCTTAGACAACCTGCTGATGGTCTCAACTGACACTGTACACCAGAGTGGCTAACATTCAGCCAGTTAACAGCCAGATAACTTATACATTATCATTCACTGACTTTCACATCACTCAACAGGCCAGACACACACATTCAATGTCACAGATACTACGGTGCAGACCTTGTAGATGGCGACCTCAAGTGGAGAAAAATAATACCTGCATCTCACAGGCATACAGTGGGAAAGTATTCAGACCCCCTTAAATTTTTCACTCTTTGTTATATTGCAGCCATTTGCTAAAATCATTTAAGTTATTTCTTTTTCTCATTAATGTACACACAGCACCTCATATTGACAGAAAAAAATGAACTGTTGAAATTTTTGCAACTTTATGAAAAAAGAAAAGCTGAAATATCACACAGCCATTGAGACTGGCGGTGGAGCAGTACACTCGTGCCAGTCTTGGCTCCGTCCAATACTCCACAGCCCTGTTCCATGTGCAGCGCGTAGTCACAAAACAAAGACTTAAGGGAAAGTTAACTGTTTGTTGTGTTCACTAGCCAGGCTGCGCGCTAACAAGCTGGCTCACAAGGTAACGACCTAGCCTGCAAGCTAACAATTTAAGGAGCAAAACAGCTCGGTCCACCGTGGCCATGTCGTTTAAAATGTCAGCGCCTCTCCGAGTTGTTGTGTGTTAGCACCCAATTAACACAAACACAGGAACGTTGACTGTTTATTAAGCGTAATTTCCGTGGCATATGTTATTCAGCCAGTAGTTGGCTACAGTGAACGTCAACGTATATTTGATTGAGGGGTTAAAGGCTCGTCTTCACATGGAGACTTTTTTGTCATTCCGATTGAAATCACTCCGATTGAAGATCTCTGGTGTGTCAAGTCTCGCTCACCCCAGGCTCCCATGCACCTTTAGCCATTATGAGACTCCTGACCGGCTCTCCGTTGAAAGGATTAAAGCGCCTCGTTTCCCCTGCGTATTGCACAGTGGACCGACCTTAAACAGCGACGGGAGCTTGCTTAAGCCGGTGTCAGGAAGGATTCGCCTAGGTTCTCACAGCCATCTATGAAGCGTCGGTCCCACTTATGTTAGGCCTCACCGCAGCAGAGTAACCTTAGTAAACGTTGGGTGAAATGCTAACAACGCTCCTTAAAAGCTGCTCCCTGCCTATTAACTTGTTGCACTTTGAATGACCTAGGATATTTAGACGGTCTTGGTACGACAGTCAGGACCTGTTGTTTAAATTTTAGCCGAAACAACCTTTTAAGAATTGGGGTAAAATATTTATGAGCTGTGTGGATAAAGTGTTATTTCTGCTAACATTAATAGCAATGTGCTCATTATTCTTAAATAAAAGGGACATTTTTCCATAATCAGAAAAAGGCACTTTAATAGATACATAAGTATTCACGCCCTTTTCTATGACACACAAACTTAAGCTCAGGTGCATCTGTTTTCCACTGATCATCCTTGAGATACTTCTACAACTTGAATGGAGTCCACCTGTGGTAAATTCAGTTGACTAAACATTATTTGGAATAGCACACACCTGTCTATATAAGGTCTCATAGTTGGCGGTGCATATCAGAGCAGAAACCAAGCAATGAAGTCTAAGGCATTGTCTGCAGACAACAGAGACCATATTGTGTCAAGGCACAAATTTGGGGAAGTATACAAAACAATTTCAGCAGCATTCAAGGTCCCGAAAAGTACTGTGGTCTCGAGTATTCGGAAATGGAAGACGTTTGGAACCACCAGGACCCTTCCTAGATCTGGCCGTCAGACCAAGCTGAGTAAACGGGGAAGAAGGGCCTTGGTCAGAGAGCTGCACAAGAACCCTATGGACACAAATGCGGAGCTCCAGTGTTCCCTTGCGGAGATAGGAGACCCATCCAGGTCGTCAACCATTGATAACACACTCCACCAAGCAGGCCTTTATGGTTGAGTGGACAGACGGAAGCCACTTCTCTCTAAAAGGCACATGGCAGCCTGCTTGCAGTTTGCCAAAAAGCACCTTAAGGATTCGCAGACCTGCAGAAACAAAATTCTCTGGTCTGATGAAACCTAAATATAACTTTTTGGCCTGAATTGAAAGTGTCATATCAGGAGAAGAGGAGGCACCGCTCATCACCTGGCTCACACTATCCCTACTGTGAAGCATGATGGTGGCAGCATCATGCTGTGGGGCTGTTTTTCTGCTGCAGGAACTGGCGACTAGTCCGCATAGAAGGTACAATGACAGCTGCCAAATTCTTCAAGAGAACTTGCTCCAGAGTGCTCTGGAACTCAGACTAGGCCATCGATTCGCCTTCCAACACGACAATGACCCAAAGCACACAGCAGAAATAACAAAGGCGTGACTTAAGGAGCACCCTCTGAACGTCCTTGAGTAGCCCGGCCAGAGCCCGGACTTAAAGTCAATCGAACATCTCTTGAAAGACCTAAAAACGGCTTTTGCACCAACGCTGCCCATCCAACCTGACTGACCTTGAGAGGATCTGCAGAGAAGAATGGGAGAAAATGCCCCACAACAGGTGTGCCAAGCTCGTAGAGAGATACCCAAGAAGGCTTAAGGCTGTGATGCCAAAGGTGCTTCAAGCTAAGAGTGTGAATACTTATGTATCTATTACGTTTAAATGTTTACATTTTCATTTAATTATTCCAATGTTCATTGAAATTGCAGCTGGACACAGAATGGTTTTAGGAGACAGACAATGGCACAGCATGGACAAGGGGAGTAGCGGTGCAAACCACAGCAGAACAATAGTTCGACAGTCTAGATATTTGACCACAAGTAACGTGATAATAGTCAAATCTGTTTCTTATATGAGGATGGGGGAGGACTTGCAACAACTAACTTACTTTATTTCTGAAGTGACATTAAACAGACCTGTCACAAATAAGAATTTGCAACCAGTAGTGCCACAATTCGTCATCGAGTATTCTACTGACAATTTTATCAGAATAATCAAGTATAAATATAAAATACATTTTTGCTTGGTGAGAAAGCATTTCTGAATACATGAGAAAATGAGACATTTCACTTAATAATGAACGACCAATTGGTTTCCTCTTTTAGACAATATCTGTCTTAAATTCACATTGTGCAAAAAGCAGGAAAGTGCATTTTCTTGTCTACAAACATTTCTAGTGAGGCAATTTCAAACACAAATATAAATTTCAGTTTAAACTTGGCATTTCCTGTCAGTATTAAAAACATAAGACAGTTAAAAAAAGAGGAACACAAGTTAGTCATTTTGTGATAAAGGCACAATTTTATCCACCTGTGGTATTTCAGTCAGAACACAAGGGGACACTGCGTAAAATATTACATCAAAAAGAGGCAAAGAAAAGGACACGAAGAAGAATGCAGTTTCATGTCGTACAGATGGTAGCTGTGTGCTGATCGATTAGTAAATAATCCGGTACAAGACTGATTGAGAACACTACACTGACTAAATCAGACTATAATGTACAGGAAGCCCAGACAGCGCACAGCTGGCCCGCTGTGTAACTATTTGTGTGATTGCTCACAAAGCTAGCTGCTAATGCTAACGAAAACAAGCATACGTGACGTCAGACGCGCGATTCCCACAATGCAATGTAGATGTTTTTTCTTGCAATACTTAACATCCTTATTGTTACGTTAAATGTCGTTCTTGGAATGTACAGTATACCTTATTTAGTTGTCAAACCTATTGTTGATTTATGTTATACTGTTTTTTTTTTTTTTTTTAATGAAACCATTATTTTAGTTAATGTGTGAAAGAATAAGCTCTTGGTGAATTCCTCTGCTAAATCGTGCACAACAGGGCATTAACTGTCAACTTACTACATATTAGCAATAATGGTGTGGGAATCATTTAATAAAAGAAATTATAAAAACATTCAGCACTATGTCACGTACCATATTTACTTGAACCAAAGCAGTAAGCTGCACATATAGCAATAGTAAGAGTAAACTAGAAGGTGCAAATCCTGGAGAAATTGATTGTGATTGAAATCATGCGCTTGAATGAGCTGAACATGTATAAGTTGGAACGGTGGGAATCGGTTGAGAAATAAGGAAACTGTAGCTAAAAATGTAGAATTTGTCTTATTGTGGCTAAAATGCGGGTATTTTAGTGTTGCACAGTGCAGAATGTGGGTAATGTGGGAATGTGGAAAACATTTCAGTGGAATGGTTTGAATTGGTGATTAAATGTGGAAGCAAGGGGGAAGAAGGCAGAATAGAGTGGAATGGGGGAGAATGTGGATGTTTTAACAATGTGAGTGAAGAATGTGGAATGGTGGTAATATGGGAATGTGGGGAATACGGGAATGTGTGTTGAAGAAGTTCTGAATGAGCTGAATGTTTTAAAAGTAAAAGAGAATGATGTGAAAGTATTTTGTTCAAAGTGTCATTGGGAATTAATGGGAATTATTTGGTGTAAAATGTGGAATTGTGGGTAATGCGAAAATTTTGCGGCTTAGATGAGTAATAGCACGCATCGCGTGAATTTTTCGAACATGTCGAAGTTGGAACGGAGTGAATCGGATGTAAAATGACGAAGGAGAAGCCCGTCAAAAAACGCGGCGGAATAATAAAAATAAAGGTAGAATAACGTGTGAATGCTTGAGCATTCACACAACTAAGAAGTGTTAGTTCCTCAGTGCTTTAGTCAAAGTAATAAGTTTATTCAAGTCAATGGGTTCAAGTCGAGTTAGAAAGTCTTTTCATATATTGTCGAGTCTAAAGTCATCAAATCATGACTCGAGTTCACACCTCTGGTTCATAGTCATACTACTACTATTTGTTTGTATGCTTGGTCCTGTCAAAAGTGCAAAAATAAATGACAGAACAGCGTTACCAGTGGCAAGACTGTTTTTCAGAAGATATTGTAGTGGTAGAGATCAATTTACATTCTGTGGAAAAAAAGTGATCCTATGCTTGAAAAGGTTGGTTACCACTGCTTTACACTCTATATAACCATATGAATACTACATATAATTAATTAATTATAAATTAATAATTTATACTAAGTATAAAGTACAATAAGCTTCAGTGCTATTTTTCTTACTAAAAACACATTACAAAAATGGGATGGGGCTGGAACGGATTAATACCATTTCCACTCATTTTAAATGGGGAAAGATGAGAAGTGAAGAACATCATCACGGTAAGAATCCATTCAAGTCAATTTTCAACCAAATCTACAATGTTGTCTGGAGTTCTTCACTACTTTTTGTTTGTGCATACCGGGTGGGAAAACATAAATCGGCTGTCTAAAAAGAATGATTTGTTGTAAAATGTGTTGCTTGATTTACACAGCGTGATATTTAAGAGCAAGCAACAAGGAACGATTACAATAGAACCAAGAACATGAGATGGAGAACAGGAACAGGATGATACATTGAGGCTCGAGTTATCTGATTCCACACCAGTGCATTTGGTTCGTTTGACCGCTAGCCCGCAAAAACTGGGAAAATTGCTGACAGAGCACAACCGACTACAAAGACTAAACTAACACCATCGGAACACTTGAAAACATACACACATGGCCTTAAAAACAATCACACGCACACACAATGGCCCACTTAACCAAGCTGTTCGCATCCAAGATCAACGACGAGCATGATGTGGTCAGTAGAGGAGGTTCAGACGTTCCTTTGCCGGGTTGCCAACCAATAAAATGAACGGAGCAACTCAAAACATAAACAAAAAAAAATTTACGTGTAACTGTAATCGTTGTTTTTTGGCCGCTACCCAACATGTTGGTCATTAACAAGACACAGACAAATGCCAATTTATCAGCAAACAGATGGATCTACGAACGGGACGGATGAGGACGTTGAATTTTACTCTCTTACCAGGAGACACTGCAAGCTGAAAATGGTGTAGTTTGTCTTCATCTGGGAAATTGGCTTTGCATGTACCTGTAATTAGAGGGGAAACAAATGGTGAGTTACAGGTAAATGGTTACATATACATATTTGTGTCCTTTTTAGTACATAAGAAAATCACTTCAGTCTTTTCCAAACACTATTTAAAGACCATACTGTTCACATTGGATCTTTCCCTTGTAAAAATATGCCTGAGTTATAAAACAGCTCCACACTACCCCCTGCTGTTAAAGGACATTCACTCTACAAACACTGGCTGAGAAGAACATTTAAACAATTTTGGTGCTCAGATATTCACATTCACTCCTTTACACACAAAAAAAAAATAAAAAATAAAAACAGTGAGCTTGAAACCTGAGAGCGACTTTCACATCTGCTCAGCTTCCAACATTGGAGTTGCTAATCCAAAACATGAGTGACTACCGCGTGAAATCATACAAAAACATTCAGATGAAAATCCTCCACGATTGCTCATAATGCAAAGTTACATTAACAAATAAAATAATTCGCTTCATTACTTTCCAGCGGGTCACTAACCAGATTTGGTTGAAATAAGTATGGCGGACGACTGTTTAACACAATTGCCTCACAGTTGTGAGGATCTGTTCTGCCACGTTTGGTGTGTATTTTGTCCCATTTGGGCATGGTTTCCACAGCCAGCTAGGGTGTATGGTAGCCGTTCGGTCGCATTCAATCATGGCGCATCCTGGCATATGACAGTTTACGGGCCGGCACATTCTGAGGACGGTCTGTCAAATGTATAGAAAAGTGCTTTTATTTGCCCCCTACAGCTCTTCTAAAGCCAAGCCATGTGATGATTTACATACACTGTAGCATACCTGCTTATAACACTTGATGCTTAATAGTGTGTGTGTGTGTGTGTGTGTGTGTGTGTGTGTGTGTGTGTGTGTGTGTGTGTGTGTGAGAGAGAGAGAGAGAGAGATGCTCACATTTCCTGCCAATGCAAGCGCACTTCAGTGTGTATGTGAATAAGAGGAAGTATTGTATTGTGGGAGGCATCTGTGTGGAAACTGGACTGCCGTGACCGCTAGGAACATAGTGTTAAAGTAGCATTAGGCTGGATTTACGCTGCACAGTTCAAGTCACACAATTCAATTTTTTTTGTTGGCACAATTGAGATATGCATCATGGCAGTATAAATAGGAAAACGAGTATGGAATCGGATATCTTGAGCTCAGAATGGGGCCTCTCCCAAATGTGGATAAAAATCTAATACGTACAGGTTGTTTCATGTGCTCTATAAATAAAACACAGCTGTATCATATATGAAATGAGTTTCCTCCGCAGGGTATCCAGGATCTCCCTTAGCGATAGGGTGAGAGGCTCGGTCATCCGGGAGGGGCTCAGAGGAGAGCCATTGCTCCTCCATATTGAGAGTATCCAGATGAGGTGGCTCGGGCATCTGATTCGAATGCCTCCCGGACGCCTCCCTCGTGAGGTGTTCGGTGCACGTCCCACCGGAAGGAGACCCCGGGGACGACCCAGGACACGCTGGAGAGACTACGTCTCTCAGCTGGCCTTTGAACGCCTCGGGATCCCACCGGAAGAGCTGGATGAGGTGGCTGGGGAGAGGGAAGCTAACCCACGACCCGACCTTGGATAAGCGGTAGAAAATGGATGGATGGATGGAGGTATCATATATATCACAACAGTGAACTAAGCTATTATCAAGACAGACTTTATGAGGGGATACATTTTTGTCAATTGATTTACTGGGTATAATAATTATAGAGACTTAAAAGACACGTTTAAGACAAAAGCATCAAAATCACATCTTTACTTACTAGGAAGATTGGCTTCAAGTTCAGCAACTTCTGTAGAGAAAGAACAACCAAAGTTAGTACAGTGAAAATTAGGTAGGAGCCTCTCACTATTAGTATGAATATGTTTGAATTAAAAATTACCTTTGGTAAGGAGACGGTCCCTGATGGAGACCCTGTGAGTGGCGTCGCAGGCTCCGGCGGCTCGGCCCGTCTGTCCGCCGTCATTCCTCTTCAGCTTACTGGCCAATGTAAGCATTGCTACTGCAGCGTTCTGTGCTCTGCCCCGCCCTCGCGTGCTGCGCCGCGACTCTAACGCCTGAGACAGTGTGAATGACACGTAAAACATCATCCGTTTGAATCCTTTGAATCAGGGTGCCTGACCCTAGGTCGGTCACACGTGGTTGCACTCATAGCAGTTTTGTACCTTCTTATTTTATTCTGACATATTTGCATCGGATTATTGGTGATTTTAACAA
The DNA here is from genome assembly GCF_024500275.1 of Phycodurus eques. Lineage (NCBI taxonomy): Eukaryota > Metazoa > Chordata > Actinopteri > Syngnathiformes > Syngnathidae > Phycodurus > Phycodurus eques. The sequence continues at coordinate 10,366,887 of NC_084536.1, forward strand.
GTTAATTAATAAAAACTGGTTATGCATCGGGCGGCATGGTGGACGACTGCATCACAGTTCTGAGGACCGGGGTTCAAATCCCGGCCCTGCCTGTGTGGAGTTTGCATGTTCTCCCCGTGCCTATGTGGTTTTTCTCCGGGTACTCCGGTTTCCTCCCACATCCCAAAAACATCCACCCTGAGGACACCACAGGGTGGAGTTTCCTCTGCATTTTTTGGCCATTTCCGGGAGCCATTTTTACTTTCCTTTCCGTAACAAGGAACAATACAACAACAATGTCGACCATGGAACAGAGTCTGCTAGAACAAAAGGACCTTGATGACCAGATGATACATTTAATTATGCTGCAAAATCGATCGAGAAGGCAGCGGCATAGATGATATGTGGAACCGGGAGGAACCCTGATTACATCACAGCATGTGACTAAAACGGACCAGTTACGAGAGATGATGTCCGCGCAGCAAAAATTTTTGCTGTGTGCGCGTCAAGTCGCGTGGGCCAATTCGTCGCTCACGTGATGCGATGCGGGCGTTGTTGGCCGCGCGACCGCGGGAGCATAAAGAGGCCTTAACAACCTAACCTTATACATTTCAGTTGCTAACAAATGCAAATCTCATCACGCCCTTTCGATACTAAAATACAAATGCTCAAACTGAACACCACATTAGACATGATTTGGAAGTTTTGATGATGAGAAATAACAAGGGGTCTGCGGTTTGCGTTTTCGTGTTCACGAACTAGACCGCTCTGATACGTGTGATCGGTATCGGCTGATAATTAGCATTTTATGCTGATCCGCCTTTACGTCATAATTCGCCGATCCGATCAATGACGTCATCAATCGGCTCCGCACAAGACATTTAACTCCGCGTCGCCGTTGCGTATGAATCCAAAAGCTAGTTTATTTTTAGCCTTGTCACGTGTCTTGTGGCGCAGTACTGTAACTATCTGATGGCCAAGAAAGTTTTTTTTAATCTTGTCGGTTAAAAAACACGTCATCAATGTGGGACTATTTTGCGGTATCTCAGACAAACAACACGTACATTATTTGCAGTCTGTGCACAACTGAAGTACGTTGTGGGGATCGGCATCTAAATGCTTCAACACAAATTTGATCAGGCACCTGAAGAATGTACACAAGGAGGAGCATGCCGCATTCAAGCAACACAGCGTGGGGGGAGAAAAAAAAAAAAGGAAAAGCCAAACGGACGCAAGCTTTGGACTACACCCGTCCATGTCGCCGGGACAGTGAGAAAGTTAGAGTAAGCATGTCAACAGTATTTAGTAAAGTAATTTAATTTCAATAAAGTAATTTAATTACAGTAAGTTAGCACCCATTATTTATGTTATGTTGTAATGTTGATCTGACCTAAACTTTTGTCAGTGGCCAATCCTTGAATGCCCCCTAGAGGTCATTGATATTTTAACTTTGAAAGAAAAATGCGAGAGAATAATTTTGAGGTGGGATGGGCTCCAGCACGCCCGCGACCCTAGTGAGGATAAGCAGTACAGAAAATGGATGGCTGGATGGATACAGTACAGTATACAGTACACAAGTATATACAATAAATAAACAAGTCCTGTAAATTGACACATTGCTCCATCTTGTGATCGGATCGGTGATTTGCTGATCGGTCCAAAAATCCTGATCGTGTAAAGCCTATCACGAACGATGTACATTGAACTAGTTTGCATGCCTTGCAGTGTTTATAAGACAACTACCTAAGTAAAGGTTGTTCTCTTAATTTTTCATTTCTTTTTTTGTATTCATAGTCTAGACATTTTTGCACACATATGTCTTTACTACTGCTGTCCTACTGGTAGAGAATTCCGATTTACGTACACAATCAGGGCGACGAAAAGCCATCGTAAAGCGACGACCCCTTGTAAAGAAATTTCAAGACTCCATGAGATCAGTTCTGCTGTTCAATGTTGTAGGTCTAATGCCTGATTTCTATTCCCGCTTCTTTTAACCGGGTTTATGTTACTGAGACATTTTATGAATAAACAATATGGCTTAATCGATTGTCACTCCATAAAATATAACTAGTAAGATATGTCGTTATCCCAACGTGCTAAGAATATTTTCTTGAGTTCAGTACCGTGTCCCACTTTATAATGGTTGCCCATACATAAACAGCGAGTGCGAGCTCAAATAAAAGTACTTTAATTTGTAAAAGGCAAGTTTTGAAGTTGTTTTTTAAACTATCTAGCTTGTCGCGTTAGCGTGTGTGTTATCCGGACGTTGTTTACCTGTAATCTCTTTCGGAGCTAGCAGTCCGTGCTACACCATAATCGGTCGCCTTCCGCTCACCCAAACTTCGTTCGGTGATTAATTGAGGCACTTGCGACTGTAAACGGTGATAAAAGGTGATTTTGGGGGAATTGGGGTGGGCATGAACTGAGTGAAGTCTGAGCTGTCAGAACTTCTCTCCGGTATCACGGGGAGCGGAAGTGCGGGTACATCCGGAGAACATGTGTGTCCGTGTAGAAAAAGCAGCGGAATTGATGTTCCCCATAATGCAAGGGGTCCTCGCTTTAGGATGCAGTTCCGTTCCTGCGGAGGCGACCTAACATGATATTTGTTCGAAGGCAGGGTCACACATTACTGCTATGGAACTGTGTCGGGCCAGTACAAACTTTATATTTACAATTAAATCAACGCACTTACTACTTTTTTTTTTTTTTTTTTTACAACAAAAGCAGCAAGAGCAGCCTAATGCACCACATGATCCTGGAGCTCGAGCATCATCTTCCCAGAGTGAGAAAAAGAATGACAGAAAGCCATCTCAAGATGTCAATGAGCTAAAAAAACAGAGTTCTGCAGTGCCAAGTATTAGTACTTTAAAATAAGTATTTCCGTTTTTTCAGTATTTTTGTGAGGTGCGAAGTCTTTTCTGCAAGTTTAAGTCGGAGAAATGTTCAGTATTCAATGATATTTTACACGTCCTGAAGGCTTAAACAATACAGTATGAAGACCCTAACTATGAAATAATCATTCAGACTTATGCAGAGGTGGTGCGGAATTTGGAGTGGAATTTTATAGAATATTTAATTACATCTAAAAGGGGCAACTACGGGATAACATACAGAGGGACTCTACCACAAAACGAAAATACGAAAAGGGAAAATAGGACATCGTGTGTTGCTGGGCTAAAAATGAGTGCTACTAGGTTACAGCGTGTTGAGCTAGTATAAAGTTGGAACTTGCGTGAAGTTAGCATTTTCCCCCAAATTACTAGACACTAATTTTGTACATTCTGGCAATGATTGTCATGCATTACAACCATAGATCAGTTAATCTTTGTGGATGGTCTTTCTCCATTGTCCTGGGAGGCACAGAGGCAGCTTTAGTTGAAGAACAAGATGCACAAAACATTTTTTAAAAAAATGGCGGAAAAAGAAAAATTGAAGTTGTTCTTGACACGTCTGTGGGAGAATGTGACTGTTTCTCTTCCTGCCTTTTCAGGGAGCTGCTGGCAACATGCGAGAGCTCACGCTTGGCTGGAAGCGTACTTGGTACGTTTAGTAGCAGCTGCTCTGATTGCCTAAAAGGTGACCCACGTAGGCCGGGAAGCCAAGTGTCCATCCCAGGCTCGGGCTGGCCGTACTGCATGTTCAAACAAAGAAAGGGAGAGGCGGCAGTTACCTGCTTAGGTAACTTTCAGCATGAAGCACGGGAGCCAAGAAGCAAGAGTGAACAAAAGCAAAGAGGAGGTGGTAAAATGGTTAAAATGGTTAAATACCCAGGTGGTGTGTCTAAGAGACGGGGAAACTGGTAAAGACCACACCCATCGACTTGAATTTTGGTCTACAATTTAGCCATACAAATGGTGTAAAAATCATATATTCATATAAAATACAACTTTGTACTCTTACTCATAGATCAAGCATATAGAATGATTGTTAAACTTTAGTCTTGGCAAATCAATTGCTTAATGTTCAGTACATTTCGTACTGTTTGGCTTCAAATCAAGACGAACAGTTCTCAAAGTCTCGCACCTGGACCTGTAAAGCTGATACAGTGACAGACATCAAGGCATACATTTGGAATATTTCTGCAGCGTTCGTAAAATATCCAAACAGATATTTTATCTTCGGTGGAAAAAAAACTTCGGAATGCGAGTCCACGGGTTTGCAGTAACTCAACCGCCAGCGGGTGTCGTCCTCATTCCAGCACAATGTTCCCAGTGGAGAGAGGATTTCTCAACCTTTGGTCGCGGTCTCAGTTCTGCACATCAAAGGGTCTTTGTTGGATGGAAACACAGATTTGCAGGTAATTAGTTTAAGGTCCGGGTGAGATAATTTAGCCATCCTTGTGGCCGTCTTGCACAGCGGGGCGGCTTGGGAGAATAGTTAATCAAGTTGTTGGTAGTGGTGGTGGGATTAACCGGTGGCACCTTGTCTGCTGTTTGTAAGATTGGGGAGAAAAAAAAACCGATATATTCTAGACTTTACACTAATCTTATCGGTCTGATCGGTATCGGCCGATAATTAGCATTTTTTGCTGATTGGCTGATCGGTCATGTCATAATTCGCCCATCCGCTCCACAAAAGACATTTACTCCGCGACGCCATCGTGTATGGTATATTTGAATCCAAAAGTTTATTTTTATTTTTTTATTTTTAGCCTTGTCACGTACTTTCTGACGTAATAAACATCTGACCACCAAGTTATTTAAAAAAAAAAAAAAAAAAACATCGGCGGTGTATTCCGCTACCACCGTTTTTTTACAATCACTGGGCTTCATTTTGCCAACTCAAAACCTCGACCGGATACACTCATTACCACTGCCACGACGACAACAACCGATCTCGTCGTGTGTATTACAAGAACCAAATGGGGGGAAAGGTGTGTTAGTAGTCACTGGTGCTCGGGAGAGGACTATAATTCAAGGATTACTTGAGGTATGTTCACATACTTTTAATACGATACTGCTCGCAAACAGGCAACAAAACGTTATGTAGCCTAGCAAGCTAGTGCGTTGTCGAATCATGCTCTAAAGTTCCGGTGTGTGTGACGTAATTACAATGAAGTAATTTAATTACAGTAAGTTAGCACCCATTATTTCTGTCATGTTGTAATGTTGGTATGACCCGATTAGAGCAGTGATTTCCAACCTTTATGGATTTTTTTTTGTTGGTATGCCGTGAGATTTTTACGGCATAGCAACAAAAAAAAATGTCACAAAAAGTGCATACATTAATTACTGTGTACATGCTGCCATCTAATAGGAGAGCATTTATTTGTTGTCACCATGCCTCACTGGCATAAATAGATGAACAAATATATTTATTGTAAATATATTTTTGGGAGCAATTAAGTAAATGAACAAGTCAATTTAAATAGATTGCTCCATCTTGTGATCGGATCGATTTATCGTTTTTTAAACTCGCTGATCGTGTAAAGCCTAATGTATTCATATTATCAAAGCAGCCTGGAACATAAAATTGTATGGGTATGGTGATTTGCGTTTTAAGTTTTTTCCCCCCCATTCAATAGTGTAAAGAATGGGTTAAAATAGATCAAATTGCCATCTCCTTGAATGATTTCAATTAAAATACATATTTTGTCTGAGTCAAGAGGACATATAGCCAACATTTACGACAACTATTGGGACTACACGCTAATGTACGTTACAGCCTGTGTTTGTTTTTTCATTGAAATATGTGTAATTTCAGTCATGTACATGCCAATATATCTTCCCAGCAGATAACTACAGATAAAATACTAGTACAATTCTGTGTTAGCATTAGTATATCTTGAATTTAAAAAGCATTGTGTATTATTCTACATGTCAGCTTTAGCATACAACTTTTGGATAGTTTAGTGCATTACTCTACAGGTATAGCTTTAGTGAAAAAACAAAACTAATGCATCACTTCATTCTTTAGTATACAGCCTGTTGGGAACGTTTAGTTGCAATTAGGTGAAAAACTCAAAATTTTTTCATTACGCTACATGTTAGCTTCAGCGAAATCCTCAAAATTAGTGCATTACTGATGCTAGCTGTAGCTTTTTTGGGGAGGTAAATTTTCTGACTAAGCTTTAGTGGGTTGTTTATTTGTTTTGGGTTTTAGGGGTGCGTTAAGTCACTGATGGTGTAGTGGTACACTCGCCTGACTTTGGTGCGGGCAGCGTGGGTTCAGTTCCCACTCAGTGACGGTGTGAATGTGAGTGCGAATGGTCGTCCGTGTCTATATGCCCTGCGACTGACTGGCGACCAGTTCAGGGTGTAGTCCGCCTTTCGCCCGAAGTCAGCTGGGATAGGCTCCAGCGTCCTGTGACCCTGACCAGGGTAAGCGGTGTAGAAAATGGATGGATGGATGGGGTGCATTACTCAAAAGCTGTTAGCTTTTTTTGATTACTTGAGCTGCATTATTCAATCAATCTCACATGACTTTTTTCACATTTTATTTAAAGTCAATCCCAACCATACACAACTGTTAGAGCAGTACATAATTGCAGAAACTGCATTAAGAATAATATTATTCATGACAAATGGGGGACAGAAAAGATTCAGGGGTACTTCTATTTCTGGTTGGGCATCAGATCATCAATGGACTCTTCCTTCTCCAAATTCTTCTCCATATCCACCAGCAGCTTGACACCGTCCACCACCATCTGGACAAGCTCCACCTCGGAGAATCCCAGCCTGTCCGCATTGGAGATATCAAAGACTCCATCCACGGCGTCGGTGTCCACACCACCTGGTGGGCAAACCACATCAAGTATTTGTGGAATGACACGCATGAATTGGATCAAAGATAGGTTTGCCAGTACCGGTTCCGCGTTTTTGGAGACGCAGCCTCTTGAGAACCTCCTCAAAATCAGCGTGCTTGCCCAGGTTTGGCAGCTTAACGTGTACGCCGGCACGCAGGCCGGTGCCCAGGTTGGAGGGGCAGGTCAGGATGTAGCCCAGGTGTTCGCTCCACATGAAGACACGGCCTTTCTCCTTGAACCTAGCTTCGATCTAAACGAGACAAGTTATGCGTTTGCGCAGGCTTTGTAAAATTAAAATTAGAGAGGGAATCTTGACAGGGGAGAGGGGTTCTCCAAGGAACCCTTTTGTAATCCTAAAGGCATAATTAAAACGTTAAAAAAAAAGGCATTAATCTTAACAATAAAGACCCATTTGTAGGGAATAGCCTTCATTTACCCAAGGAATTCAAAAGTTGCCTTCTTTGAGAAAGAAGTCATGTTTTACAAAATAAATTTGCAGTCTATAGTCTATTTTTCTAAAAGAAATATTTCCAATAACCAATTTATTTTGGATAGAAGTCATAATCTTACGAGAATAAGGTAAATTATTTTTTGGACACCAAGCCATAGCTACACACCTCTGCCAGTCCAGTGCAGAAGCGGGTGAACACTTCCTTTATGTTGCCTCCTTTCTGCATGGAGATGACACGCAAATGGTCCTCCTCGTTCACCCACACGAGGAAGGTCTTGCTCTCGTTGTGCCTTTAGAGCATAGGCGGCAAAAGTACAGGTACTTGAGTAAAAACACAACTCGTCAGAAAAATACTCTTTAGATAAATCTACATATTTTTACTGTGTTATTTCCCACCACTGCTTTGGAATAAATGCATGGATTCTATTCTGAAGTCATATTGAGTATTGGTTCTCACCAGATGCCTCTGCCATCGGGCCAGTCGCGGGCCATCCTGGAGGCCAGCAGCAGAGGAGACACAGGCTTGTCAAACAGGAAGTGATCGTCGATCAGCTGCTGCTGCTCCGTCTCTGACATGTTCTTCAAGGCGTAGTACTTGCCCATCAGGTCTCCAGTCAGGGAACCTAGTGCTAAAGACAGAAAAACAACTTTGTGTGACTCAGAATTTGGCTCCATTCCATGACTACCACAACTGTATGACTATGTATAACCACATACATACTGAAAATATGGCCAGTTATTAAACATTACTTCCCTTACAATCAAAGTCAACAGAAGCTTGTGTATCTTACCATAATAAATATTGTGGCTGATTAACCGCTTTGTGATTACACACATACTGCTATTTGGCTAATTTGGAGCCTGATTCACTACCTTCTTGCAGACTTTGTTTTGAAGGTGTTAGTTTGTACCCCTCGTACCTTCAATGGAGAGCTTCTCCAACGCACGCCTCTCCCCTCTGCTGCAGTGTGGCGGCAGGCAGAAGCCGCGGATGCTGCGGCCTGTCCTGACTCTGGAGCTAAGAACGTAGTTGGGGTCCAGATCGTCACCCCCCTAAAGGAGGGGCACAAAAGGGGAATGTTTGATTCTCTACGGTGCAGTATCATCAGTGTATCATTGGTTCTTTCCAATTGGTAATTGGAAAACCCATTCATCCGTGCTCTGTGCAGCTTATCCTGTTCAGGGTTGTGGGAAGCAGGAGCCGAGGCGGACTACACCTCGGACTGGTTGACAGTCAGTCTCAGGGAAGATCTAGAGACAGACAACCATTCACTCTCACATTCATACCATCACTGAGCAGGAATTATCCTACGCTGCCTGCACAGAAGTCAGGAGAATGTACGACTCCACCATCAGGGACTCCCAATCAGAAAATCAGAAAGTGACTGATCATTTTGTTCCCTCACTTTTTCGATTGCCATTTTGATAAGATTCAAAAAGTAAATATTCAAATAAACGCTTACCACGAGGTTCTCTGGGTTGAGGTCGGTCTTGTGCGTGTCTGTGGGTTTGTATCCTCCATGTCTATCCTCAATCACCAGGTCGAAGAGCTCTTTGTAGACTTCGTAGGTCTCCTCATCTCCAGCCACGCAGCCCACAGTCATAATGTAGGGGTGACCTGGTGTTAGATATATTGTAGAAGTTATCATTTATTTGCCATATGATAATCAACACAGCCCCAAATGTGAGTCATCAACGTACTGTGGCATCAGTTAGAAAACAGGTAACTATACCGGGATTGTCCACTCCGGTCTGAGTGACGCCATCGATGGTGAAGCCACTGCGAGTGGACCTCTCCTTCAGCGTGGTGTACATGTCCAGAGTCAAGAATTTGGCCATGTGGTTCTTGTGCTGACTGAGATCTGGGAACTCGTCGGTGGCTGTCAGCCCCCTCTGCTTGCGGTTGGCCATTCCTTCAGAGCTAAAACAGATTTTCAGAAAAACATGACTATCAAAGACCAGGTAGGCCTATATCCGTTTGGTGTTTAGCTAACCTTCCCTCTCGAGAGCACTTTTTTGTATCAACTCTTGAGTCACGTGAAAATGTCGACGTGACCACATTCATCTTTGCTAAACACGGCATAACCCGCTTTACAACTCGAGGGAAAACCAACACTGACATAGCAGCTGGACAAATCTGGGCAAAAAAGTTAGTATCTTAAGGTTTAGTCAGCAATGAATACACAAATGCATCCAGTGAAGAGTCAATCGCAGAAAAATAAAAAAGTACACCCCAAAAAGTCAGTTCTCGCACCTTATCACAACAAAAACACAATGTATTCATTGAAGAGTCCATTTTAGCAACAAATCCTAACAAATGTATTCACCGTAGTCAATTTTAGTCCTAAATCTTAAGAACAACACAATTGTATCCAATGAATTAACATACCAAGCATTTACACAGTGAGTACATTTTAGCCCTTAATCATAAACGCATCCACTAAAAAGTAAATTTTAGCAATAAAACCGTTAACGCGTTGAGTGATGAAGATTTAGCCCTAAACTGAAGAGTCCATTTCAGTACCAAATCATGACAAGAGCAAGTTTAGGCCTCCACTCAATTCTAAGAGGCAACACAGGATCACGCAGTACCAGATACAAGAAAAGCTCCTCTGGATAACACCAACATTGACTACAAGGCAGCCATGTATTTAAAACTCCTACTAATAGTATTTATGACAAATTAATTGGCTTTGCACCCACTAAAATGTTAAGACTTCAAGGCCAAATTATATTGTTCATAGTGACACCCTTAATATGCATCAAGGCCTTATGGAACCAAAGTGATGAAGTCACAAACAAAGCATGTATGTATTTTTATGATGTCACAAAAAATATTTTCCCCACAAAATAGAAAATGTCACCTGTGGTATTCTTTAAATCATGTAATTCGTCCATCCATCAATTTTCTGTACGGCTTCTCCTCACTATTGTCGCGGGCGTCCTGGAGCCTATCCGAGCAATTTTTGGGCGAGAGGCGGGGTACACCCTGACCTGGTCGCCAGCCAATCGCAGGGCACATATAAACAACCATTTGCACTCAGAGCAATTTTCGGGCGAGAGGCGGGGTACACCCTGACCTGGTCGCCAGCCAGTCGCAGGGCACATATAAACAACCATTTGCACTCAAATTCACACCTACGGGCAATTTTGAGTCCTCAATCAACCTACCACCCATGTTTTTGGGATGTGGGAGGAAACCGCAATACCTGATTAAAAAAAAAAACATAGGCACGGGGAGAACACAAACTCCACACAGGCGGGGCCAGGATTTGAACCCCGGTTCTCAGAACTGTGGCATGTCCTAACCAGTCACCCACCGTGCCATTCTTTCAAAATGTTGTGAAGATTTGCTTGGAAAATGCTGCTTTATGCTCAACTCGGAACAATTTGAAGCTAAAATTTCAAGATCAGAAAGCAACATTTGGCATTGATGTTTACACATTCAGAATGCATTTTTAAAAATATCACCATATAGTCATTCAGTTTAATCAATTATTGAAATTAACCACCTTTACATATTGTATGTACAAAGGCATCTGAAGTTATTTCAGTGATTCAAAGTGGAAGTCACTTTATAAACACAAAGGAAAACACTTCAGGAGGCTAATAATCCTACCTGGTATCTCTTAAAAATCATTGTGAATTTGGTGGTTAACCTTTTTAAATTAGCTGAAAGCTTTTAAAACCGACTGTGTAGTTAAACGTGTGTGTGTGTATATATATATATTTTTTTTATTTGGTACGGAAATCCAATTATTTAAGTTATTGAGCTATAGTTGTTTCATTTAATCAATTGTGTGGGGGGGATGGGGGGTTTGGGGGGGTGAATCATATTTTTATTCCAAAATGCCAATTATTTAAAGTTGTCTCATGTATTTCCATGTGAAACACTGATGTGCTTACCTGATTCAGCAACACTGGATAAGATCGGATGTTTTGACAGTTATTAAAAGTTGTCACGTATTTCTATGTGAAATACTGATTGTGATGTGCTTACCTGATTCAGCAACACTTTAATAAGATCAGATATTTTGCGAAGAGGCTCGCGCAAACAAGTTTTTCGCCGGGGAAAAAAATCTCTCTTATATATTCTTCGGGCAAAATTGTCGCCCTCACAACGTCTTTGTGCCACAGGGGCGCGTGTTGTGCGACTGACGTGACAAAGGATTTTAAAGGCGACGTTCCAAGGCGTTAGTTTGTGCGGTGGCTTTTCTCCAAACGTAGTTGCGTGACGACGCATTTATTGAGTTCCTCTTACTGCGTGTATTTGCGCTTGTGATGTAACAAGCGTGTATTCGGCTTTGGTTATCGAGCTTTTATAATGGGTAAATATAAAGAAGTAAAGAAATAAATAAAGAAAACGGTGCTCCCCTCTTATGTCGTGAGGCAATCTGACCCATACTTTAAAATTTTATAACTATGTTTCGATATGTAAAAAAATAATTATGAAGATAAATACATTTATAACGACATATATGTACTGTCTTTATAAACAGTACAAGTATATCTATATTTTAAATTTTATATATAGTATTGATTTATAATTGTACAGTATATGTTAAGCTTTTGTAGACATACTTTTTTAAAACTACATTTATTATTCACAAAAACTATCCAAAATGATTATTATTATTACATCATTATTACAAATATACTTTCTTTATTGGTGTGTATTACTGTATTCTCCCCGTGCCTGCGGGGGTTTTCTCCGGGTACTCCGGTTTCCTCCCACATCCCAAAAACAAGGGTGGTAGGTTAATTGACAACTCTAAATTGCGCGTAGGTGTGAATGTGAGTGCGAATGGTTGTTTGTATATATGTGCCCTGCGATTGGCTGGCGACCAGTTAGGGTGTACCCCGCCTCTCGCCCAGAGTCAGCTGGGATAGGCTCCAGCGACCCTAGTGAGGTTATGGATGGATGTCTAGGAGTTGATGACGTAGTGTCTTGACGAGTGAAAATGTTTTTACTGCCTTGTTCTCTTTTTTTCCTCAGCTGGGCTCCTGCAAGTCCGGCACACAGTCTTTGTCCCAGTTCATCGTTATTTCGTAGGGTTGAGGTCAGGGCTTGTAGGTTGTTCCACAGCAAAACTCACCCCACTAAACTGGGTTATTTATGGACCTGTCGTGCTGCAATAGAACTGGGCCTTTTGTTCCCCACAGATGCTGGACGCTGAACGAGGAAAGCACAATGTGATAGAGTTTCGCCCTCTAGCGGCAGTTTGAAGACGATAAGCGGTTCATTTAAATGCCGTACTAAAACTTTAATTTTGCTACGTCATTTCCGAATCTGAATGTAATATACAGGTGCATCTCAATAGATTAGAATATCATAAATATGTAAATTGATTGATTTCAGTGGTTCACTTCAGAAAGTGAAACTCATATGTCGTAACAGATGCATTAAACACAGGAAAATACTTAAGAAGGCCAATTCCTAACTATATTTTATGCTAAATATGATTTTGATTGTTTCATATGCAATATTATAATTTCCTGAGATGGTGAATTTTGGATGAAAATTTAAATAATTGAATATTACACTCTGGAAATGTATGTAATCATTTATTTGCCCAAATAACAAGCTATTCCTAAAAGACATCTGTCTTTATATCGCTAAAACACAGCACATTGTACATTGTCAGTACAGGACACTGCATTTACATTGCTCCTTTTCTACATCTCATCTGGGTCATTTTTGCTAGCCAGCATGTAGAAATAATTGACACCCAGCACTACTTCTGTCTCTGCAGAGGTCACCTTCATGATGGACATCAACCTGCAGTGAGGAAGATGAGGGGGGTTGGGGGGGGGGGTAGATCACACAGACTTTGTTATCATGTGTCTTCAACATCCAGTCTTTCATCGTGTGCCAGGTCAGTGGTCTATTTTACAACTTCAATAGGGCACTTTGCGGAAAATTGACTTTTTCATGGTATGAATACAAAAAATAGTTGGGTGCCTGGAGTGCCTGCCCACCCATCAAGTGGGAAATTAACCCATTTTTTAATTTTTTTTAGCTGCCTGTTTTTGAAAATGTGTGTGATGTCGTTTTAGCTACTTTCAAGCCATGGAAGGACTACACTGTCTGAAACATCATGTCAAAGCCTAAGAGATAAGCAGAGCTGCACTGACCTTTGTTGGATGCGCAGATTTGCGGTACCAGGGGTGTCAAACTGGGGGGTAAAAAAGGGACATCTGTCCCTGCCGTATGCAAGTACATTTTGGAGGGGGCCCTTCATGAAGGTGATGTAGGAGTTGCGTAGAATCTGATGCTACGCCCCTGAGCGGGAGCGATGTCTGTCCTTCCACTTATCTATTTATTGATATCTCTGTCTATAAAGTCGGTATGGAAAGTATTCAGACCCCTTAAATTGTTCTCTGTTATATTACAGCAATTTCCTAAAATCATTTAAGTTCATTTTTTTCCTCATTATGTAGACACAGCACCCCATGTTGACAGAAAAAACAGAATTGTTGAAATGTTTGCACATTTATTAAAAAATAAAAACTGAAATATCACACAGCCATAAGTATTCAGACCCTTTGCTGTCACACATATATTTAACTTGGGTGCTTTCCATTTGCTGCTGGCCAGAACATGAAAACACAACACAAAAAAGTCAGAATCAACATATGAGAAACCAAAACCTTCCTCTTGCTCCCCACTTTTTGTGCAAGATTTACAGTGGGTACGGAAAGTATTCAGACCCACTGAAATGTTTCACTCTTTGTTATATTGCAGCCATTTGCTAAAACCATTTATAATTTTTCCTCATTAATGTACACACAGCACCCCATATTGACAGAAAAAAAACAGAATTGTTGAAATATTTTCAGATTTATTAAAAAAGAAAAACTGAAATATCACACAGCCTTAAGTATTCAGACCCTTTGCTGTCACACATATAGTTAACTTGGGTGCTGTCCATTTCTTCTAATCATCCTTGAGATGGTTCTACACCTTCAGTGAAGTCCAGATGTGTTTGATTATACTGATTGGACTTGATTAGGAAAGCCACATACCTGTCTATATAGGACGTTACAGCTCACAGTGCATGTCAGCCCAAATGAGAATCATGAGGTCCAAGGAACTGCCTGAAGAGCTCAGAGACAGAATTGTGGCAAGGCACAGATCTGGCCAAGGTTACAAAAAAAAAAAAAAAATCTGCTGCACTTAAGGTTCCTAAGAGCACAGTGGCTTCCATAATTCTTAAATGGAAGATGTTTGGGACGACCAGAACCTTCCTAGAGCTGGCCGTCCGGCCACACTGAGCAATCGGCGGAGAAGAGCCTTGGTCAGAGTGGTAAAGAAGAACCCAAAGATCACTGTGGCTGAGCTCCAGAAATGCAGTCGGAAGATGGGAGAAAGTTCTAGAAAGTCAACCATCACTGCAGCCCACCAGTCGGGGCTTTATGGCAGAGTGGCCCGCAGAGTGGCCCGATGGAAGCCTCTCCTCAGTGCAAGACACATGAAAGCCCGCATGGAGTTTGCTAAAAAAAAAAAAAAACACCTGATGGTGGGAAATAAGATTCTCTGGTCTGATGAGACCAAGATAGAAGATTTTGGCCTTAATTCTAAGCGGTATGTGTGGAGAAAACCAGGCACTGCTCATCACCTGCTCATCCCAACAGTGAAGCATGGTGGTGGCAGCATCATGCTATGAGGGTGTTTTTCAGCTGCAGGGACAGGACGACTGGTTGAAATCGAAGGAAAGATGAAGGCGGCCAAGTACAGCGATATCCTGGATGAAAACCTTCTCCAGAGTGCTCACTACCTCAGACTGAGCCGAGGGTTCACCTTCCAACAAGACAATGACCCTAAGCACAGCTAAAATAACGAAGGAGTGGCTTGTGAACAACTCTGTGACTGTTCTTGAATGGCCCAGCCAGCGCCCTGACTTAAACCCAATTGAGCATCTCTGGAGAGACCTGAAAATGGCTGTCCACCAACGTTCACCATCCATTTTGACAGAACTGGAGAGGATCTGCAAGGAATGGCAGAGAATCCCCAAATCCAGGTGTGAAAAACTCCCAAAAAGAGTCGTGGCTGTATTAGCTCAAAAGGGTGCTTCTAAATACTGAACAAAGGGTCTGAATACTTATGGTTGTGTGATTTCATTTATTTTATTTTTTAAAATAAATCTGCAAAAAATTCAACAATTTCTTTTTTTCCCGTCAATATGGTGTGCTGTGTGTACATTAACGAGGGAAAAAATGAACTTAAATTATCTAAGGAAATGGCTGCAATATAACAAAGAGTGAAAAATGTAAGGGGGTCTGCATACTTTCTGTACCCACTGTACATCTGTCTGTCTATCTACTGTATCTATTCATCAATCCATCTCTCTATCTATCCAGCCACACACCTATTCATCTAGCCATCTATCTAGCTAACTAACTAGCCATCTATGTTATCAAGGTAATGAAAGCCATACACTGCATTGGTTCTACATAAGAGGGTCTGGGGTTAACCGTCAGAATCAAGTCAGAATACCTTTGACAGATGTCCTGTGAGAGCCTGACGGCCTTCTGGTGGTCTTCCCTCAGCAAAGCCTGATAGCTGGAGAAAGATTCCACTAATCCCATGTAGCTGCACAGGGGCATGGGCCTCTTCACCCACACACTCTCATTCCTGCAGTGGGAACAATAAAACATACACAGTGTACCCATCCATCCAGGGGCATCACTAGGCTTTACTGGGCGGGGGCTTAACCTCCAGGAGATGCACAGGATGTGATTGAATGTAGTGCATGAGCACGAAATTTCACAAACCGCTAACGAAGACTCAGAAATTGATTTTTAATGTTTTTGGACAGATTTTAAAACAATACAATCCTAGATAAAAGTTCAAAGTCACTGTTAGATTGATAGTTATATCAGTCTGTTTTTAAATACATTACACAAACACAGGAAGTCCCGCCTCCCGCCCGAGTGAGGATAAGCGGTAAAGAAAATGGATGGATGGATGGAAACACAGGAAGTATGTTTCCAGCATTATCCATCCATCCATTTTCTGCCGCTTATCCTCACAAGGGTCGCGGGAATCCTGGAGCCCATCCCAGCTATCAACGGGCAGGAGGCGGGGTACACCCCGAACTGGTCGCCAGCCAATCGTAGGTTTACAGCATTAACCACCCAAAAAATAAATAAATAAATATGTACACGTTGTTCCAGTATGTAAAACTGAAGGCAAAAAAGGTCACTGTAGTCATAGTCAGCCAAGCCTATCATTTTCAATTGACAAAAAGTTAAAGAGAATAATTTCCCTTTGAGAAGTTAACACTGTATTCAAAACCAAATTAACAGCTGCTATCACCAGCTACTTGGTGGAAGCATCAATGAATGTTGTCTGTTTTTAAGGGTGGCAAATCATTGACTCAAATGCTGAAGTGTTTTTTTTCAGATTGACATTAGTATAGGCAGCATGGTGGCCGACTGGTTAGCACATCTGCCTCACAATTCTGGGGACCTGGGTTCAAATCCGGCCTCACCTGTGTGGAGTTTGCATGTTCTCCCCTTGCCTGCGTGGGTTTTCTCTGGGTACTCCGGTTTCCTCCCACATCCCGAAAACATGCATGGTAGGTTAACTGAAAACTCTTAAATTGCCCATAGGTGTGAATGTGAGTGTGAATGGTTGTTTGTTTATGTGAGCCCTGCGATTGGCTAGCGACTAGTTCAGGGTTTACCTTAACCCTCGTACAGAAAATGGATGGATGGATGCATGGCCATTAGTGTAAGAATTCTTCCCCTTCAAGACACAGTGAAACAATTAATAGCATCATCATAGAGGCTAATGACATGACTTTGGCTCACAACACAATAAAATGTTTGCTCCCAGATACTTTTGAAGTCGGAGGTATTATATTTTGGGTAAATACAGTACGTGACGAACATTGTTGGAGAGAAATATGACGTAATCACTTTTAAATTAAATAATAACCTGTTAACGTTAAAGTAGGCTTGAAAATATCTCGGACAGGTTAATTTGGCTTGCATTTATCTCTTGGCTGTCCATGTTCTAATTACTCTCCTAAATAAAATTTCAAGGCTAAAGAAGTCTTGTACAATGCACCTTGACTGAAATATTTCATATTTTATATCCATATTGAGTTCCATATGATTCCTGGACTGCATCACAGATGGCTTTATATTCTGAACTCCTGTAGACTCACATTTCTAGTAGAGATCACTCCCTTGTTACTCTCTGTACTCAACCGTCCTATTTCCTACAGTTTAATATGGTTGGAGAAGTGATCATGATGATGTTGATGATTATCATCCACTGATGACAACTGTAAGTGAATGAGGTCAGCTTCTGTCTCATGATGTGAATTCATGCATATAGTTCACTCTGTAACCTTCATCTTTATGTAAACAGCCAGCCAACAGTTCTGGGTTCTTCATCAATGCTGGTATAAACAATTAGTTCGCTCTGGTCCCCAGAATGAAGCCCGCCTAAAATACCACCCACCTAACGACGCCATTTTATCCATCTATCCAGTTTCTACACCGTTTATCCTGCTCAGGATTGTGGTGACCCAAATAAAGTTGCTGTGCACTTACCACTCTTTGTCAGCATAAGGGATGGAATTGTAGGCCTCCCGGTACAACTCAATAGAACTTGCTCCAAGGAGAGGACTGCGGTACGGATGCAAAGCTGTATAGAACTGAAGACAACAAATATGAATGAAGAATTTTACTGTGGTGGAATGGTGGACGACTGGTTAGAACATCTGCCTCACAGTTCTGAGAACCGAGGTTCAAATCCCGGCCCTGCCTGTTTGAAGATTGCATGTTCTCCCCGGTGGATGCGTGGGTTTTCTCCAGGCACTCCGGTTTCCTCCCACATCTCCCCCAAAAACATGCATTGTAGGTTAATTGAAGACTCTAATTGCCCGTAGGTGTGAATGTGAGTGCGAACGGTTGTTTGTTTATATGTGTCCTGCGATTGGCTGGCGACCAGTACAGCGTTTAGCCTGCCTCTCGCCCGAACATTGCTGGGATAGGCTCCAGCACGCCCGTGATTCTAGTGAGGATAAGCGGTACAGAAAATGGATGGGTGGATGGATGAATCTTACTGCAGTCTAAGCGGTAATCAGTCCGCTATCTCAGCACTTCCTTTGGATGTAATTTACAGACTAGTTCAGCATCTTAATTTTGATTGCTTTCCATACAGTATTATGGAAAATTTACTTTTTAATGGCTCGTATACAAATAGTTGGGTCTGTGGCCATCCGCGTGATCACGTGGCAAGTTAACTACCAAAGAAATCTTTTGGGATCTGCTTATTTCTGAAAATGTCTTAAGAGCAAAGCTATCTAAATGTACATAATAGCTGACCGCACACCGAGTTCTTTTTACTTGGTAGCTAAACTGTGAAGATCTGTTATTTTTAAGCAATGGCTGTAGTCCGTCCACTGGACTACATGGAAGAACTATCATGATCATGATGAAGTGTTGCCTCCATGAGGGAAAAAACATTTGAATCTGGGATATGGCTAGATGCAACAGTGACACCTTTGCACAAGTGCCATTTGATTGCAATCTGGATGCAAAGGCTGGGAAGGGATCATCTGCTCTTGAGGGAGTCCCAGAGTCTCTAAATGTCTCCAATAACACCACAAAGAAGTTACTAGATTTGTTGCTAGTCTCTTATTTTTAAATAAATGCTAGAGGAGAGGGAAAGGTTAAATTGGCAATACTGAGTATCTGTTTTGTTGCCTTAGCTCCTGATTGCCATAGTGATGGAAGCCATACTCCACATTTGAGACAGAACCATTGCCCCCCAAAAAGTGATTTAAACCACAATGTGACAAACAGATCTTAACTGCTTTAATTTCTTGTCCTTGGTGTATTTTGAAAGAAGAATAACTTTTAACTAATAACTTTTCAAGACACTTAGGAACTGTTCTAAATTGTGAGGAACAAAAAAAAATAAAAATCTGTGAGCACCTCTTTGCACACTTGGTTGAGTGACTGCAGGCAGCAGCCTGGGTAGTCCAGTTCCATTTCAAGGGTGTAGTTGAGCAGAGCCAAGCAGCCACGAGGCTTCAGGACCCTGTCGACTTCCTGAAGAAAGCGTGTTCTGTCAAACCAGTGGAAGGCCGACATGGCTGTTATCAGGTCCACCGAGCTGTCAGCAAGTGGAAGCTCCTCAGCCACACATTGTCTAAAGGTGGAACCATACACAAAGACCAGCGCATTTAACATTCAAGATTCTGTATATTGGAGGAAATCCATCCATTCGTTTTCTATCGTGCTTATCCTCATCAGGATTGTGGGTAGGGCCATCCCTGTCGAATTGAAAAGCAGTTCTTTTGGTTTCTTTGCTTACTCGGTGAATGCACTTATCACAAAAGAAGCAGAATTTTTACTAGGGCTCAGCCACTGGAGGTTGCTTAAAGCGCCTTGTGATACGGCCGATGCAGTGGAAGTGATAGCAGGGAGCAAGAGGAGGGGATAGGTGTCAGGGTTATTATAACCAACAGGTTCACACCTAGGAAGGAGACAGAAGTAAGAATCACAACTTGAGTTACGTAATTTTGCAAAGTGAGAGCAGCTACAAGAACAAGCACTGCGCTTATCTCTCCCAACTCCTTTGAGGTGCCTGTCCTTGCGAAGCTCTTTTTATTAAAGCTTGAGTAGGTGGTATAACATTCCATGACCTTTTAAGGGATTGTTTTTTATCAAGATGTGGTCAGTGCCTGGAGGTGTGGGGGTTTGTGCCTTGTGGAATGTGCATTGTAGTACTTTTCCAAACTGCTTTTGTTTCCAGTGAACAAGGGTGCTATCATCTTAATGCAGTTACAGCAACAATGGGTTTTTATGCGATAACAAATAATTTTTTTCCATCAATAGGGGAAAAAAAGAAGCAGTGCTTTGACTGGGGCACGGCTGCGGGTGAGGCCGCTCAAAGCGCCTCATTCTCTGCAGTGACTGGGCTCACACCACAGTGAGAATGACTAAAGAGCAAGTAGGAGAACTGTTGAATGCAAAAGGAGCACTGCATATATTCCCAAATGTTAGTAAGCAAAGAGTCATATATTGCGAAATGTATCCAGAGAAAACATTCTATACCTGGTGCATTAAAAGAGGGCTGATATCCTAGCTCGCAGGAATTGTGGAAATTAGAACCTTTCCTTTGATTGTTCTCGTTCACATTGTTTAAGGTTCTATCATTTGGGCTTAAAAACCCAAATATTTGGTTTTCTCTGGACCAAAAAAAGTGGAAATGGACAATTTCATAAGACACTCTTGATATCTTGTAAAGAAAGCAAAACATTTGTGTAGCATTTTGTTCTCTTGACAAATTTTGAGAAGTAAGTCGCCTACTTTTGTTTTTGTTTTTTTGTGCATACTGGATAGCTTGTATCTTCTGCCCAAAGTTGAAGATATTAAAGAATTACAGCAAACAAACCAATTTTTATTATTTCATACCCTCATCCAATGAGAATCGATAGGATAATCAATAAGGAATTGGGTCGATAGATGTGGATGAGCTGGAGTCAATCCCAGCTGACTATGGGTGAGAATAATGGTCAAATGTGAAACACCATATAAAAAAATGCAGATGTGCAATGTCCAGTGCAAATACAGGCTTGGATGTACTTGTTGCACAACCACCAAGGAAAATGCGCACACAGTTAAATTTTGATATACAAACGTTAATTTGAATTCTCAATAAGTTGCTACATACCTGTACGTGACGTTTGATTCTTGAGTGTACTGCAAAGCCACTTCCAGCTGGGCAGGGCTCACATCCGTGCCCACCACGGAAGCAAAGTGTTTGGCAAGCATCACCGTGCCTTGCCCCGAGCCACAGCCCACATCCACGGCCAGCAACAAGGGCCCACCTTTCTGACAAAATATGGTTGATTGACTGTCACTCTGACTCACAATTGCATTGATTGACTGTCACTCTGACTCAAAATTGCATATCAAAATATGTTTCAAACACCTTTCAGTTTCAAGCAGAGCAATACGTAACTGTAACCTACAACATTAATTATAGTGTTATTCAATTAATAGCTCTTTGACAACACATTTTGAGGCCAAGCCCCTACCTGTTTTTCCACAAATTTAAGCACATGCTGAATCAGGTGATCCGATGGAGAAATCCTGTACTTCCAATATGAGGCAGCATGCGCTTTGCCTTCAAACAGACGGTGAGCCATAGCAAGCAGAGAAAGGCTAAATTCTCTTTTAGAGTGCCTTAAAACTACTTTCTCATTGAAGCTGTAAGGAGTGTGTCTGACCACACACAACATTTAGGTCGCACACACACACACGCATGTACAAAGGGGGTAATGATGCAATGGGGGCGTTGTCGGCCGCGCGACCGCGGGAGTATAAAGAGGCCTTAACAGTGAGCTGATTGTAAGATGGGAGGCCCCATTATGTCTGTGAGTACATGGAATGTTTAACAATGAGCACCTTTAAAGGGAAAGCATCTTTTTTTTCGTGTCACCAACAATATTTATACCTTTGAATAAAGTTAAAGGTGACATACAATATTATGGCAGATTAAAAATAGTTTTTATAAACAACTAGTTGAGCTTTTGGACTGGAGGCAGGCCCTCCAGATATCCAAGGCTTGTTTCTACAACAAATGTCAGGAAAAGCCTCAAACATCTGAACTTTATGTGGATGTGGGGTTAATTAGGGGCAATTTGAATGGTGGCAGTTCTGTTTAAATAACCTATCATTAACATGTCCGATACGCTGCAAGAAAGCCGTATTTGCAAGCTGAAACTAAATACAAACTAAGACTGAATAAAACGGAATATACTTTTTGTCTGCCTTTGCCTACTGCAAATAGAAAAACTGCAAATCCAGCCAGCACAGCATCACGAACTCCATCCATCCAACCATTTTCTGAGCCGCTTCTCCTCACAAGGGTCGCGGGCGTGCTGGAGCCTATCCCAGCTGTCATCGGGCAGGAGGCGGGGTACGCCCTGAACTGGTTGCCAGCCAATCGCAGGGCACATAGAAACAAACAACCATTCGCACTCACAGTCATGCCTACGGGTAATTTAGAGTCTCCAATTTATGCATGTTTTTGGGTTGTGGGAGGAAACCGGAGTGCCCGGAGAAACCCCATGCAGGCATGGGGAGAACATGCAAACTCCACACAGGCGGGAGCCCCGCCTGCCCCGGAACATGAGCAAAGTTCTGTTGGAGGTGGGAGTTTAAACTCCTTCTGACAGGGGATTCTGCCAGACGTTCCGAGCAGACCCTCACAATACGTTTGGGGCTGCCACGTCGGACCGGCATCTTCCCCCACCAACGGTGTCAACTCACCACCAGGTGGTGATCAGTTGACAGCTCTGCCCCTCTCTTCACGCGAGTGTCCAAGACATGCAGACGCAAGTCCGATGACATGACCACAAAGTCGATCATCGAACTGCGACCTCGGGTGTCCTGGTGCCAAGTGCACGTGTGGACACCCTTATGCTTGAACATGGTGTTCGTTATGGACAATCCGTGATGAGCACACAAGTCCAATAACATAACACCGCTCGGGTTCTGATCGGAGGGTGGGGGCGTTCCTCCCAATCACGCCCTTCCAGGTCTCACTGTCATTGCCCACGTGAGCATTGAAGTCCCCCAGCAGAACAATGGAGTCCCCAGCGGGAGCACTCTCCAGCAACTCCTCCAAGGACTCCAAAAAGGGTGGGTACCCCCGGGGATCGGATCGCCAAGGTCCCTGCCTTCGGCCACCGCACAGCTCGCACTGCACCCGACCCCTATGGCCCCTCCCACATGTGGTTAGTCCATGGGAAGAGGGATTCACGTTACCCTTTCGGGCTATGCCCGACCGGGCCTCATCAGAATCAGAATCATCTTTATTTGCCAAGTATGTCCAAAACACACAAGGAATTTGTCTCCGGTAGTTGGAGCTGCTCTAGTACAACAGACAGTCAACTTACAGAACACTTTGGAGACATAAAGACATTGACAAAAAACAATTGTGCAAAAAGATGCAGAGTCCTCTAGCACTTAGAGCAGTTCGAATGACTAATATTGCAATAGTCCGGTGGAATGACCATTGTGCAAAGGGCGCTGAGATATGGGTACAGGCCCGGCCACCAGGCGCTCGCCTTCGAGCCCCACCTCCAGGCCTGGCTCCAGAGTGGGGGACCCACGTCTGGGCAAGGGGAAACCTAGATCCATTTGTTTCTTTCTTCATAGGGGTTTTTGGAGCCATGCTTTGTCTGGTCCCTGACCTAGGACCTGTTTTCCATGGGTGACCCTACCAGGGGCGTGAAGCCCCAAACAACTTAGCTCCTAGGTTCATTGGGACACACAAACCCCTCCACCACGATAAGGTGATGGCCACCAGGAGGGGTGCTCATGATCCCAAACATAAATTCTAATCTGTGACTTAATTTCATAGAATGGGTTTGCATGGCTTCTTTTGGGATGTGCTTATTGACGTTCATTGATGGCAGAAGCAAAATCAGCTCAGAGGGCTGCAGAAACATTTCGTCTTCCAATTTAAAGAAAGATGCGATCAACACAATTGGAATTCATCATGTAGCATAATAACCAGCCTTCTGGCTAATTCTGGCTTTTTTAACCATGTGTATTTCATGTGTTTTATGAAATTGCATTGTCCCCTTTCAAATAAACTGATTAATAATAAAGTGTATGAACATGTGTGTGAATAGGTGAATGTGAGGCTTTGGTCACTGTGATGGTGTAGATAAAGTGCGATGTAAGTAGAATCCATTTACCATTTACCATATTCAACAAACAAGGAAAAATCCGGTGGCCTCAATAAAACCTTTGTGAACATTAACCATACACATTAGGGTTCGGTATCGAAACGATTAAACTACGTGTTCAACATTTAAAATTGTTGTCCTTCCCATTTTCCAAGCAGATCAAGGAGGAAAAATTACTTTTAACCCACCCCACACACCAGAATAATCACTCAGGATAATCTTTTAGAGACATCAGAGAATTGGCCTTTGCTGACTTGACTCGCAAGAGAGGGGAAGTGCTCGAATTCTGCACGATTAATGGAATGTTTGTACACCGCTCTAAAAGAGCCTCAATTCTAGCATTAATTGAAGAGTTCAAACGCAAAAGCAGAAATCTCTTTTTTTGTGTGAATTGAGTCAAATGTATTATTTATTAAAATGTATCAAAAAAATTTGTCTTTGTTTTTATTTCATTGCAAAACCAGACATTTCCAAGAAAATGTCTTCAAAAAAGACTCAAAAATTTTCATATAACTATGAATTTACACTGAAATAGTAATTGTCGTGCTTTGTGAATAAATATTATACTATCTTCAAGATCCTGTCAAACCCACTTTTTTGCGACCAAAATCATTGAAGGCTTCCTCTTAGAATCTGCGAACCTGATCACTAACACCAATTTCGCCCCGATTATCAGAGATGCAGAGACTGGAAGAGTCACAGAAAAAGTATAGAAGAGAACGTTCTTGGAAATACATTGATTGACTATTGGTTTAAATGATTTTCATTTCACCCAAAAGCTGGAAATCCCTGACTTTTTGTGTGTAGTGGAAATTAGTGTTTAAGTTTCATCAGTCAAACTCCACATTTTGTGGAGTGACCTAAAGGAAAACGCATGCAGATTTTTATTTGATTGGCAATGTCATGTCCCTCTTAGGCACTGAGTAGAGTAGCTGAAATAAGACAGCTCATCTAAGGCTTGACGAAAAGCCAACAGCTGTTGAGTCTTTTAGGCGTCAACACGCAGCGATTGATCTGTTTTAGTCCCAAAGGTAACGCTGTTTAGTTCCAAAAGGCTTTGACTAGCTGTCACTGCGCATGGTTGTTCGGGGGGGCGGATGCACGTCTCCCTGACACATTTGTGTCGTTGTGTAATTTTATGTGTGATGTGAGTTTGTGTTGAAGTTGTTTATGATGGAAAATGTTTCTATCGTCACAATGTTCAGTCTCTCTGGTTTGAATTTTCCATTTTTACAGACAATAACCATTTTTGTGCTTGTATTACTGTGCTACCTCATAATCCTGTTGAGCAATTTTACCATTATTTTTGTCATTGTTGTGGACACAAAGCTCCATAAGCCAATGTATATCTTCCTTTGTAATTTATGCATTAATGCCGGCTTTTACCCCAAATTCCTGCTGGATCTTCTGTCTCATGTCATTTCTTACGCTGGCTGCATGCTGCAGGGTTATGTCATATACTTGTCAAATTGCTATGATTTTTCCATCTTGGCGCTGATGGTGTACGACAGTATGTGGCTCTGTGTCGACCTCTGGTTTACCAATCTTTCATGACAAAGCAGAGAGTGTCCCTCTTTGTGTTTTTCTCTTGGTTCATACCTCTGTTTTGTATGTTTATGAATACTGCGTCACTCTTAGGGAAAAAGCTCTGTGGCTCTTACATCAACAGGATCTACTGCGTTAACCTGATGGTTGTCAATTTGGCTTGCTCCCCATCCAAAGCCAACAGCATCATTGAGACTTTCAACATCGGGCTTTATTTTTTGCACTTTTTGCACTCATTTGTTGGTCTTACGTGCACCTGACCAAAATGTGTATTTTGTCCACACAGGTGTGGAAGAGGTTCAGGCACACGTGCATGCCGCATATCATTTGCCTCGTCACTTACACCATGACGGTGCTGTCGGATTTGTTGTACCGTACTATATATACTATATCTATACTATATATTTCCGGACTATAAATCGCACCAGCCAAAACATGCATAATGCCTTGTGACAAATTATACATGTATTCCTTAAATTGATAAGCATGACTTTTTTCATTCCATGTACATCTTTATATATTGGATTTAATCACCTAATGGTTTAGATATCAAGAACTGTATAAATGTGATGCTTGTCCCTTTCAATGCAATCTTAAATAAAACTTTGTGACTTAAAAAAAAAATTACACCCTTTACATGACATTATCTTCTTTAAATTGGACGGGGACACCTATAAGATGTTAATTGTCGAGTTCTGGTCCAAGTTTTTAATGATTAAGCAAGACAACGTCCATCCATCCATTTTCTGAGCCGCCTCTCCTCACGAGGGTCGCGGGCGTGCTGGAGCCTATCCCAGCTGTCGTCGGGCAGGAGGCGGGGTACACCCTGAACTGGTTGCCAGCCAATCGCAAGGCACATACAAACAAACAACCATTCGCACTCACATTCACACCTACGGGCTCCAATTCATGCATGTTTTGGGGATGTGGGAGGAAACCGGAGTGCCCGGAGAAAACCCACGCTGACGCTCTAACCAGTCGTCCACCGTGCCGCCTGAACGTTATTCTTTTTTTTGCAAATCCAGTATTCTCTCATTGGGTATTTGATGTCTGAAACACGCTCCAAAAAAGCTGGGATCGGGGTAACAAAAGATTGGTAAAGTTAAGGAATGCTCGAAATCACCTGTTTGGAACACTCCACAGGTGAACAGATTGATTGGAAACAGGTGAGTGTTATGATTGGGTATAAAAGGAGAATAACTGGAAGGCTTAGTTGTTCAAAAGCAAGGCTGGGGTGAGGTCCACCACTCTGTAAACAACTGCATGAGCAAATAGTCCAGCAGTTAAAGAACAAGGTTTTTCAATGTACAATTGCAAGGAATTTAGGGATTTCATCATCTATGGTCCTTAATATAATCAAAAGATTCAGAGAATCTGGATAAATTTCTGCATGAAAACGACAAGGCCGAAAACCAACAATAAATGCCCGTGACTTTCGCTCCCTCAGACGGCACTGCATTAAAAACTGCTATCATTATGTAAAGAATATTGCCACATGCGCTCAGGAACACTTTAGAAAACCATTGTCAGCTAACACAGTTTGTTGCTACATCTACAAATGAAAGTTAAAACTCTACCATGCAAAGCGAATGCCATTTAAAGACAACACCTAGAAAGGCAGCCAGCTACTCTGGACCTGAGCTCATCTAAGATGGACTGACACAAAGTGGAAAAATTTGCCGTGGTCTGACGAGTCCACATTTCAAATTGTTATTGGAAATCATGGTCATCGTGTCCTCTGGGCGAAAGAGGAAAATGACCATCTGGATTGTTATTAGCGCAAAGTTTAAAGCATCTGTGATGCTATGGGGGTGTGTTTTTGCCCACGGCATAGGTAATTTACACATCTGTGAAGGTCCCATTTAATGCTGAACGGTACATACAGTTTTGGAGCAACAGATGCTGCTATCTAAGCAACATCTTTTTCAGGGATGTCCCTGCTTATTTTAGCAAGGCAATGTCAAGCCACATTCTGCACGTGTTACAACAGCGTGGCTTTAGTGTAAAAGAGTGCGAGTACTAGACTAGACTACCAGCAGTCCAGACCTGTCTCCCATTAAAAATGTGTAGCGCATTATGAAGTGCATAATACAACAACGCTGACCGCAGACGGTTGAGCACCTGAAATTGTACATCGAGCATGAATGGGAAAGAATTCCACCTTCAAAGGTTCAACAATTAGTCTTCAGTTCCCAAACGTTTATTGAGTGTTGTTAATAGGAAAGGTGATGTACTACAGTGGTAAACATGCCCCTGTCCAAGCTTTTCTGGGAATGTGTGGCAGGCATTAAAATCAAAATGGGTGAATATTTGCAAAAAAATAAATAAAAATAAAAAATAAAAAAGTTAATCAGTTTTAACATGACATATCTTGTCTTTGTAGTGTATTCAATTAAATATAGGTTGAAAAGGATTTGCAAATCATTCTATTCTGTTTTTATTTACATTTTACACAAGGGTCTCAACTTCATTGGAACTGGGCTTTGTATTATGTAGCCATCTAGCCATACATCTATTTAACAATTCATTTATTTACCTTTTATTTACCTTTCCATCCATCCATCCATCTACTGTATTTATCCATCTATCATATATCCACCCATTCATCTATTAACATATCCATTTATACATCAATCAGCCATTCATCTACCTACAAAAGACGAGTGAAACGTTTTTACAAGTCATGTATAACGCACCTAAAAGAACTCCGCGTCACTTGGTGGCGCTGGTGCACCGTCGCGTCCGGCGAGCCCGCCGACAAACGGACAACACCGCGTCGGAGAAGAAGGCCGAACTCATCCAGCCTCACTTCCAGCCAGTCAGTCGCTCGTGTGGCCACGACCGCAGCACATACATTCATACAAAACATCCACGCATGCCAAAGCCTGCCTACAACCAATACTTCCCCACACAACCTCTCCGTTTCTCGCTTCTTTTGTGTTCCACGCCGCCGTCGGACGACACGCAGTCGGCCAGACATCTGTGTGGTTTTATTTTTTTTTTATTTGATTTGAGAAGGCGAGCCACAGTGAAGCATTCAAGACGTGAGTACGCCTACATTCTTTTTTGAGGGCATAGAAATCAGCTTGCTAATAGCGTCTCATTTGGATTGTCCTCTCTGTCTGTGTTTATGTAACTCCACGCGGCTGGTTATTGCTTTTAAGAGAACACATCTCAGTGTCAAAGTATTAAATTGGCTGTAGACTGGTCCTGAGTGTAAAAAAAAAAAAAAAAAAAAAAAAACAAACATAAAACATGAGATGGTAGTGCTTTATGGAAGTCGTGTCACCTCGGCTTTACCCTGGAGCCGCTGCCTGCCTGCCTTCCTGCCGTCCGAGGCTCCGTTACGGATATACCGCATCGTGCTTGGTGAACCGAGGGAGCCTCTCACGCAGTTGTTGCAACACACCGGGGGTGTTAATGCAGGTGTTCGCCGCAGTGGGCCGTCAGATGATGTCTCCATGCATTGGCTATACTGGATTGGAGACAGGCCAGCGGGGGCTGGAGAAGCCAATATGTGGGGTAGAGGTGCGGCGAGGGATTTGGGGATCCCATGGAGGATAAACCAACCCATGACGTTGGGCCCCATTTGTTTTGTTTGACATTTACTGTAAGCATGCGGTAGCTGTCTTATATATTGTAAACATCGTTCTTTTTTTTTGTACTAAGTAACTTGGGGTGATATGCAAACTGGCACAATTTAGAGGCTTGAAAGTGACAGGGTCCACATTTGAAACTTTTTTTTTTTTTTTTTTTTCCCCCCCCACCCAGTTGGGAATCCTGTCTGACCTAGGCTGTATTTACACTGCATGGTGCAAGTGACAGGTGGCATGCTGAAGTAGTGGTTAACTTGTCTGCCTCACAGGTCTGAGGTTGGTGATTCGAATCTGTGCTCGGCATTCCTGTCTGGAGTTTGCCTGTTCTCCAGGTAGTCTTGCCTCCTCCCACATTCTAAAAACATGAATGTTAGGTTAATTGGAGACTCAAAATTAGTTGTCTTATCCGATCACATAATTATCAGCTGATTGGTATCAGTAGAAAGAGATCAGATTTTTTTGGTTTTCTTAATTTTTTAAAGATCATAAAGCACCATATTAATCCTGAGGTACCAAGATACTGCCAAATAGGGCAGAAATAGCTTAGCTTTATATAGCTTTTATTTGATTACAAAAAAATGAAGACAGTTGACACAATTTGGATAAGCAGTTTTTTTTCCCCACATAATGCATTCCCGAAGTATCACCTCGGCACACTGTATCGGCAGATACTAGTGATGTCCAGATCCGATCATGTGACCGAAATTCGGGGTCAATAACATGATTTTTTTAGCTGATCGAGATCGGTTGGAAAAAGATTGGTTTTAGTCATTTTCTGACATTTTCAATGTCACAAAGTGACGAAATAATACAACGGTAAAAAGATCTTGTCAAGTGCAACAGTAATAGCTTCATTTTATATTAAACAATGTAACTGTTTGGGATATTTTTAGTACTGATATAAATTAGTGACCAAAAGTGACACGCAGATTTTGTATTTGTGTGCGTGTCACGCACACACAAACACAGTCCCTGCCCTCCCCGAGCGTCACTAAACTGTTTGACACCCCAGGTGTATTTTACTGTTAAACTAAACACAGAACAAAAAGAATTACACGCATTGTATATTTAAATACAAGAGACTTGATCGCTTTAGAAATCGCCATCTTAATGCTAACAGTCAATGGAAACCCCCATTGACATTAATTAGAATTACCATTACATCACGGGTGGGATTTACCTTCAAATTAAAAATATTTATACACAAACAGACAGGTAATATAACAATACTCGCAGGCATATATTCTTTCTAATCTGTGAAAAATGAGTTCAATTCTTTTATCGTGACGTTCATTCTTCTGTTTTTGTTTGAATTCTTTTTTTGTACTACAAACGTGTAGCTCCATGCACGCATTGCACCACACTGCCTCTAAGAGGCCAAGGCATGCACAGGAGGAGCAGCAGATCCAATCACCCCACCCTACCCCCCTCAATGTCTGAAATGAAACCAGACTGAAATTTTCCTGTTTTAGATTAATTAAGATTACCCAAATTATTTCTTTTTGCTAAATATATATATATTTTTAAATTTCTATTTTAATATCATTTTACTTATTACTAATTTATTTATTTTTTTAAATATTAAAATTTGAGTTTTGGTAGTTATATGTATCGGATCGGGACTCGAAATCGGGAGATACTTAAAATCAAAGACTCTGACTCGGGTTCATAACAAATGTGACACGGACATCCCTCTCAAACTTGTCCATTGGTCTGAATGGTTGTTTGTATGTGCCCTGCAATTGGCTGGTGACCAGTCCTGGGTGTGCCTCTTCTCTCACCCGAAGTCAGCTGTGTTAGGTCCCAGCTCACTCATGACCCAAATGACGATTTTAAATAAATTAAATAAAACGTGTTAGCCACATCAACAATGTGCTGCCCAGACTACATATAATACCGGCTATATTATACACGGAATGAATAGTTGTTTGGGAATATATATCTACAATTGCATTCACATAGTAAATTTGTAACAGTATTTCACAGCAAAAGCGCTGGTATTTTGTATTAAATTTGTATTTTTTTCTGCGGGGGCATGCCTGCATGGTGGGGAGGGAGGGGTGCATGAATAATGGGGAGTTTCAGGTACTTGGTTTTGAGGATCTCATTAGAAGAGCTCGTTTGCATCCTTTTCATTTCGGCTTTACACGATTAGGATTTTTTTGGGCCGATCAGCGATTTAAAAAAAAAAAAAAAAAAAAAAAAAAAACGATAACCGGTCACCGATCCGATCACAAGATGGAGCAATGTGTCTGTTTAAATGACTATATATACTATACTTGTGTACTGTATACTGAGTATCTTCAAAAGTATTCTCTAGTCCAGTTATTCCCAACCAGTGTGCTGTGGCACATTAGTGTGCCATGAGGGATCTTAAGGGGTGCCGTGGGAAATTATACAATTTTATTCAACTGGTCAAAAAATTATTTATTTACAGGAAATAATTAATAATAATAATATATTTTTTCCTCTATTTATGCCAGTGAGGCATAGTGACAGACAGAACAAATATATGCTCTTCTATTAGATGGCAGGAAGTACATACCGTAATTAACGTATGCACTTTTTGCGACATTTTCGTTTGTTGGTGTGCCGTGAGATTTTCCAATTTGTAAAATATGTACCTTCGCGCCATAAAGGTTGGAAATCACTGCTCTAGTCAGGTCATGTATTCTAATCAGACAGGTCAAACCAACATGACAGAAATAATGGGTGCTAACTTACTGTAATTGAATTACTTTTTTGTAATTAAATTACTTCACACACACCGAAACTTTAGAGTATGATTCGACATAACACCGGCATACCTACGTACAACTGTTAGTGCTAGCACTACCTTGCTAGGCTACATAACATTTTGTTGCCTACTTGTGAGCTGTATTGTATTAAAAGTACGTGAACATACCTCAAGCAGTCCTTAAATGAACATAATCTCCCGAACACCGGTGACCACCACCACAGGTTTTTCCCCATTTTTTTCTTATAATACACGCGTCGCGATGTCATTGGCATGGTAACGACATGGCCACCATTTTGGGAAGGTTGTCGTTACCCTGGAGGCAACGGCGCGCTACTCTTGTTTACATTTAGACAAACAAAAACAACAGCTTTCATGAATTGTAGTATTTGTCTGGCACTGTATGGAAAACGTGCCTATTTCAGCTCACGTATAACTTTCGAAAACGCCGTGCAGTAAATTGCCGATGTGTTGTTGTAGTTTTGACTGTGCACACACACACACACACACACGGGGTAACATTGGAACTTGTACTTTCACA
The DNA here is from genome assembly GCF_024500275.1 of Phycodurus eques. Lineage (NCBI taxonomy): Eukaryota > Metazoa > Chordata > Actinopteri > Syngnathiformes > Syngnathidae > Phycodurus > Phycodurus eques. Next base: position 10,399,211 of record NC_084536.1, read on the forward strand.
TTTTATTTTGTCTTTTTTTTTTTTTTTTTTTAAATTGATGTTCATGCTGGTGGCACGGTGTACGTCTGGTTAGCACATCTGCCTCACAGTTCTGACGACTGGGGTTCAAATCCCGGCCCTGCCTGTCTGGGGTTTGCATCTTCTCCCCGTGCCTGGGTGGGTTTTCTCCGGGCACTCCGGTTTCCTCCCACATCCCAAAAACATGCGTGGTAGGTCGATTGAAGAGTCTAAATTGCATTTAGGTATGAATGTGAGTGCAAATGGTTGTTTGTTTCTACAACTTGTATGTGCCCTGCGATTGGCTGGTGACCGGTTCAGGGTGTACCCCGCCTCCCGCCTGAAAATAGCTGGGATAGGCTCCAGCAGCCCGCGACCATAGTGAAGATAAGTGGTAAAGAAAATGGATGGATGGATGTTCATACTGTGGTTAAAAAAAATCTGAAGTTCCTCACTTTTCACTCAGAACTTGAGTAATTATTTCCCTGTGTACTTTTTATTCTTAAGTAATTTTTTGGACTACTTTTTACTTTTACTTGAGTAACATTATTGTCAAGTAACAGTACTCTTACTTGAGTACAATATTTGGCTACTCTACCCACCTCTGGAGCGGACATCCTCTATTGCTACTCCTATGTTTAAGCAACATTTTTTCTCATCAGATCGGCCAGTGTCATATTTGTTGTATTTTGTATTTTCACGTTGAGGTGCTGCGGGTCATGGCCTTTGTTGTGGTCCCCGCGGAACCGCGAAGCACACGTGACATTGGCGACAAGAGTTGATCCGGTTGTACATGTTTTATTAATTAGGAAACGTGGCTACAATTATCTAATTATTTTACGAATGTTAAATGTATTAGCGACGGAGCGATGTTAGGGATTATGTCAAAACACAGGATGAACTAACTTCAAATTCAGAAATGGACAATAAAAACAGAACCATATTGTACTTAATATTTTCCTGGAGGATGCATTTGGGATGAGCCTTTGAAGTTAGTAATAGTGAAAAATTATGTGAAACAGGCAATGATTTCAGTCAATTTTTTTCCAGAATGAGAGTGCTTAAAGAGGAGGATGCTATTCATGTGGCACAGTTTGACATAACCATAAAGAAATTAATGATGGTTGTTGTTCAGTCATCAGTCGTATTTAAAGAAAACAATAATTCATAAATTCTGCCTGGGTATGTAAACTTATGAGCACAACTGTACATACAGTGGGTACGGAAAGTATTCAGACACCCTTAAATTTATCACTCTTTTTATAATGCAGCCATTTGCTAAAATCATTTAAATTCATTTTTGTCCACATTAATGTACACACAGCACCCCAGATTGACAGGGGAAAAAAACGGAATTGTTGAACTTTTTGCAGATTTATTAAAAAAGAAAAACTGAACTATCACACAGCCATAAGTATTCAGACCCTTTGCTCAGTATTTAGTAGAAGCACCCTTTTGAGCTAATACAGCCATGAGTCTTTTTGGGAAAGATGCAATAAATTTTTCACACCTGGATTTGGGGATCCTCTGCCATTTCTCCTCTCCGGTTCTGTCAGGTTGGATGGTGAACGTTGGTGGACAGCCATTTACAGGTCTTTCCAGAGATGCTCAATTCGGTTTAAGTCAGGGTTCTGTTTGGGCAATTCAAGAACAGTCACAGAGTTGTTCTGAAGCCACTCCTTCGTTATTTTAGTTGTGTACTTAGGGTCATTGTTTTGTTGGAAGGTGACCCTTCGGCCCAGTCTGAGGTTCCTTCTGAGCACTGAGAATGTTTTCGTCCAGGATATCCCTGTACTTGACCGCATTCATCTTTTCTTTGATTGCAACCAGTCTTCCTGTCCCTGCAGCTTAAAAACACACCCACAGCATGATGCTGCCACCACCATGCTTCATTGTTGGGACTGTATTGGACTGGTGATGAGCAATGCCTGGTTTTCTCCACACATGCCATGTAGAATTAAGGCCAACAATTTCTTTCTTGGTCTCATCAGACCAGATAATCTTATTTCTCACCATCTTGGAGTCCTTCAGGTGTTTTTATTAGCAAACTCCATGCAGGCTTTCATGTGTCTTGCACTGAGGAGAGGCTTCTGTCTCTGAGCTCTTCAGGCAGTTCCTTTGACCTCATAATTCTCATTTGCTCAGACATGCACTGTGAGCTGTAAGGTCTTATATAGCCAGGTGTGTGGCTTTCCTAATCAAGTCCAATCAGTATAATCAAACACAGCTGGACTCCATTGAAGGTGTAGAACCATCTCAAGGATGATCAGAACAAATGGTCAGTATCCGAGTTAAATATAGGAGTGTCACAGCAACGAGTCAGATTACTTATGGCTGTGTGATATTTCAGTTTTTCTTTTTTAATAAATCAGCAAAAATTTCAACAATTAATTTTTTTTCTATCAATATGGGGTGCTGTGTGTACATTAATGAGGAAAAAAATGAACCTAAATGATTTTAACAAATGGCTGCAACATAACAAAGAGTGAAAGATTTAAGGGGGTCTGAAACTTCCCGTACCCACTGTATAGGCAGTCATACGTACCCCTGTCGTATTGGAATGAAAGTGCAGGATACACCTTTTTCATAACCTCTAGGTGGTAGTGGCATCTTAGAATGAACGTGTACACTTCTCTCATGACCTCTAGTTGGCGGTGGCATATTGGAATGAAAGTGTACAGCTTTTTCATAACCTCTAGATGGCGGCATACATTTAAACAATTTGAAAGTCTTTTTCATTTTCCCCTATACCCATGTATAATGTGCACTATTGACTTTTGCCAATTCTTTTGGGAACAAAATATGCATTATACACGAGACATTACGGTAAGTCCATGTTAGAGATTCACTCTGTGGTGGTCTAAATAGCCAAAATATGGGACCTTTAAAATTTTGGGGAGGAGATTGGAATGAATTCATGGTATTTTTATTAATTTCAATGGGAAAGATGATTTGTGATACAAGTGTTTTGAGTTATGATCAAGGTCACGGAACGAATTAAAATCCTATCTCAAGGCACCACTGTATATAATTTTACATTTTGTATTTTTTTTGTCTAAATATATTATTATTGCTATTTATATTCTTTTTGCGTAACCATCTGTTAAGTGTTTGTATCTGCAGTAAAAGTGGCGCTTCTCAAACAAAATGGTCTAATTTATTACAAAACAAAGGGCCTTATTCTACAGTCTAAAAGATGCTGCAGCATTGCTAACCTTGCTGATGTGACATGCGTTAAGTGGGGAAAAAAAGCTGAGTGTGTGTGCATTTGCCTTTGTGCGTGTGTGTGTGTATACGTGTGTTTGTGTTTAACCACTTCCTCTGTCAAGAAAACTGCATGCGGCCGCAAGGGTCCGTTTTATGTTGGTAACCCCATGCAGAGGCAGTAAAGAGGCCACGATATTGTAGCTGGCCCTAGGTTGAAGTCAATTGTGATCTTACTGTAACGCATAACTGGAGGCAACAGGAATACTCGGCCCTTTGTGGACAGAGCAGCATCTCTCATCAGGCCGTATGTCCTCTGCCTTGAAGACATGGATGTTTTAGCCCTGATGTATGCACCGTTGCTTCGTAAATCTCAATTGAAACCAAATCCATCTCCACGCCATTCACAGGCTAACGAGGATACTGTACAGATAAGGATACTTTACGTGTATGAAGATAACCTCAGGGAATTGGTGTCAGTTTGGATAAGCATCCAGCTGATCGTTGCCTGTTAAAGGACTTGGCTCATGTCATAATTCCAGTGCAATCTGAAGGTCCAAAATAAAGTACATGGTGATCATTGTCATGGGAATGTGATATTAGCGATTCTCTACCAAGGTGGAATTCAAAACTGCATTGCACAGGGGAGGAAGGATTTCCTCAGCCTGTCCCTGAAGCTGCTCCTCTGCCTGGAGATGGTACTCCACATTGGATGCTGTGGATTGTCCGTAATGGACAGAAACTTGTTAAGCATCCTCTTTTCTGCAATCGATGTCAGGCTGTCCAAGTCACGTATCACTCTCTCTTTTGTCTGGCAAATCTTTGTGTTTACATTTTTGTGACAAATTAAAAAGGAGATTCTTGTGTTTTTTTTGTGACACATTTTGAAATTTTGCATGCCTGAAAATTCATTTTGGTTGCTGCCATTTGTAATTTCTGTGTATAAAGTTTATATGGTGTTTTTTTTCTCCCCCAGATTTTTTCATCTTGCTAGTTAATACTGGGGCTGCAACTGATTATTTTGATAATTGATAAATCTATTTTTTGGATTAATCGATTAATTAGATAAAGCATTTATTTTTTTAAAATGTCCACCCCTTCATTCAAAACAGGATGTCATTTAAAATTGACAGTGCTGAAAATGCACAAAAATTTATGAATTCAGTCACTGGTTTGGTCTGTGAAATCAAAAATGCTTTTCAAAGTAGATGTTTGCAAATGTCTTACTTTGATTAAACAGACGCACTGTAATCAGTCTGCTTTCATGGAGGACTACAGAAATCTGAGATTTACTCTTTAGAGGCTGCAATTCTGAGGATTTTGACAATTTTAAGTTAAACAATTCTCTAAACGAACTGATTATCAAAATAGTTGTGGATTACTTTGAGTATCGATTAATTGTTACACCTCTAGCAATCATTCTTTGGACGAATTTGTTTTGATGCTGCTTATATTAAACCGATCGCTGATTCAGGAGGCTTTACACGATCAGGATTTTTGGGGCCGATCACCGGTCACCAATCAGCAATTTTAAAAAACTGATAACCAATCACCAATCCGATCACAAAATGGAGCAATGTCTACTTACATGACTTGTTCATTTATGGTATATACTTGTGTACTGTATCTTCAAAATTATTCTCTAGCATTTTAGGCAAAAGTTAAAACATCAATGACCTCTAGGAGGCATTCAAGATTGGCCACTGACATAAGTTTAGGTCAAATCAACATTACAACATGACAGAAATAATGGGTGCTAACTTTCTGTAATAAAATTACTTTGACAAATACTGTTAATGACATGCTTACTCTAACTTTCTCACTGTCCTGGCAATATGGACGGGTGTTGTCCAGAGTTTGCGTCCGTTTGCAGTCCACAATCATCTCTACAGTCTTGAGCGTGTTCAGGTCCAGGTTGTGTTGACAACAGCTCCAGCCGCTCCAGTTCCTGTCGATATGCAGACTCGTGACCGTCCTTGATGAGGTCAATGACAGTGGTGTCATCTGCAAACTTCAGGAGTTTGACAGCCGGGTGCGTTGAGGTGCAGTCGTTCGTGTAGAGAGAGAAGAGCAGCGGAGAGAGGGCACAACCTTGGGGTGCCCCAGTGCTGATGCTGCGTGTGGATGAGGTGGTCTCTCCCAGCTTCACCTGCTGTGTCCTGCCCATCAGGAAGCTGTAAATCCACTGGAAGATGGCAGGCGAGACGCTGAGCTGGAGTGGAGAAACTTGGAGGAAAGGAGTTTAGGTATGATGGCGTTGAACACTGAGCTGAAGTCCACGAACAGGATCCTCGTGTAGGTACCTGCACTGTCGAGGTGATCTAGGATGAAGTGCAGTCCCATGTTGACTGCATCATCCGCAGACCTGATGACTGTGGTGTCATCTGCAAACTTCAGGAGTTTGATAGCTGGGTGCGTTGAGGTGCAGTCGTTTGTGCAGAGCTGAAGTCCACGAACGGGATCCTCACGTAGATCCCCGTGCCGTTGAGGTGTTCTAGGATGAAGTGCAGTCCCATGTTGACTGCATCATCCGCGGACCTGTTTGCTCGGTAGCCAAACTGCAGGGGGTCCAGCAGGGGACCTGTGACTGTCACAGTTCCAGCGATCTATTGAAGATCTGTGTGAAGACTGGAGCGAGCTGGTCCGCGCAGACTTTGAGGCAGGATGGGGACACAAGGTCCGGGGCTGCCGCTTTGTTAATCTGTTGTTGTTTGAAGATGCGTCTCACACCTTGTTCGTGGATGGTCAACGCAGAAGTCAGGGGTGTGATTGTGGTCGGTGGTGCGGCTGAGTGGGTGTTAGGTGTGAAAGTGTCCTTTTCAAATCTGCAGTAGAAGGTATTCAAGTCGTTGGCTCGTGTGCTATTGTTCTCAGCTTGTGGGGATCGTCGCTTGTAATTGGTCAGCGATTGTAATGCATGCCAGACGGAGTCGTTAGCGCTAAACTGTTTTTTCCAACTTTGCTGCATAGTTCCTCTTTGCAATGTTAATTTCTTTAGTCAGCAGATTTCTAGCTCGATTATACAGGGCCCTGTCCCCGCTTTGATATGGGTCCTCCTTAGCTTGGCGAAGTTGCTTAAGTTTGGCAGTGAACCACGGCTTGTTGTTATTGAATGTGTGAAATGTGCGAATATTCATCCAGGCTGCCAGCTGAATTTTCGAAGACACTCCAGTCTGTGCAGTCTAAACAGCTTTGAAGTTCCATCTTTGCTTCAATTTTCCACTTTTTCACTGTTTTCACTGCAGGCTTCGCGCATTTAAGTTCTTACCTGTATGTCGGTATTAAGTGAATTAAGCAGTGATCAGACGAGCCCAGGGCTGCACGAAGTTTGGCACGGTATGCGTTAGTTAGCGTAGTATAGCAGTGGTCTAAAATGTTATTTTCCCTGGTAAGACAGTTGATGTGCTGCTTGGATTTAGGGAGTTCGTGGTTGAGTTTAGCTTTGTTAAAGTCCCCGAGAATAATGAGGGCTGAGTCAGGGTGTATTATTATTTTTTTTTTTTACAACATGAAAGCCGAGCAGCATAAATTGCTAATTATTGGCCGATACCGATCAGATCGGCGTAAAGTCTAGTTTTCAGGGCTTCTGTGCCTTGCTCAAGGTCACCCTGATAAGAGGTTGGGACACAAACATACCAGTCCGTTCCGCTTATCCTCACTAGGGTCGTGGGCGTGCTGGAGCCTATCCCAGCTATCTTCGGGCGAGAGGCGGGGTACACCCTGGACTGGTCGCCAGTCAATCGCAGGGCACGTATAAATAATATAACCATTGTTTATATAACCATTCGCACTCACATTCACACCTACGGGCAATTTAGAGTATTCAATTAACCTTTGCTATGTGATTGAGTACAAAGCTGCTGAATAACTGAATTAATGTCTTAATAGAGTCCCATGACTATTATCACTATCTATCTTGGTCATTTATTTCATGGGGTCTTGCAAAAAGTACAGATGGCAGCAACTTTTTTTTATATCAAAAATAAAATGTGTTTCAGTGCTTTCAGGCTTTTAGTATGCATCTGTTTTTGTGTGTGTGTGTGTGTTAACATTTATTCTAGCAATACAGTGGAACCTCGATAAAACGGACTCCGATATAACGGATATCGGCTAAAACGAACCCTCGGGAATGAAGAATATATCCAAAAATAGTTTCCATTTGTCACTTAAAATGCCGTTGACAAAGTTTGTAATTTCCAGAAGTGGCCGCTGTTGATTACTGGCGCTGTGCCGCAATGCAGGCAGAGGATGAGACTGACATATTTTCGGGTCACAGATATACAATATTACTAGATCCAATTCCTAAAGACGTGCCTACGTGGCGGCCATGTTGAATGTGGTGCATTGATGTGGAGAAAGAGAGAGTGGCATGGCTGCGGTGTTAACTCTGAGGAATACGAAACAATTCTCTGCAGTCTGGAACTTGCTGTTTTTGGTACAATAACTTTTTTTTTTTTTTTTTTTTTTTTTTTTTTTGGTCACCTTTGCCAACAAATTTGGAACGAGGAAGCATACTAATTCCTCACTCCTCATGAAAGCGACTCACCTATGAGTACTGTATTGCAACAATGTCACCATGACCAAGAACACCGGGGTAATAATTTCCAAGCTTTTTTTGATTTATTTATATTTACAATAACTTTGTATTCTACTGGCTGTTTTAGGCCATGAAAAAAACTACCAAACAATAATTTTGTACTGTACAGTAATATGGGTGCATATGGCCTTAAAAAAAAAAGGTGCTTCAGTGTAACGGACAATCTGCTAAATCGGACGACCACCCTCCCCTATTAGTCTGTTATATCAAGGTTCCAGTGTATTGTGATAATGCCGATCATGATATTAAATTTTCAGTTTCACTATTAGAACCGGGGCGGCACAGTGCATGACTGGTTCGCACATCTGCCTCACAGTTCTGAGGACCCGGGTTCAAATTCGGCCTCGCCTGTGAGGAGTTTGCCTGTTCTCCCCGTGCCTGTGTAGGTGTACACCGGGTACTCCAGTTTCCCTCCCACATCACAAAAACATGCATGGTAGATTAACTGAAGACTCAGAATTTCCTGTGGGTTTGAATGTGAGTGTAACTGGTTGTTTGTTCATATGTGCCCTGTGATTTGCTGGCGACCAGTTCAGGGTGTACCCCGCCTCTTGCCCAAAGATAGCTTGAATAGGCTCCAGTTAGCCCTCGACCCTAATGAGGATAAGCGAAAATGGATGGATGGATGGATGGACTATTAGAACAAAATGGTCCAATTATAGGCTTGCTATATTTGCTTCATCAAAAAAAGTAAAAGTAACTAAACTTAAAATAAACAACAACAGCACACAAATGCATTTGCCCACTCCATCTTAGTTTCATGCGCTCACCATTTGTGTTGCACATGGAAATAAGACCTCTTTTTAATGCCATTTACTACTGAAACTGCTGAAAGCGCTTCATCAGACGAACAAACTAGGCCAAGCAGAGTTAAAGGAATCTTAGTTTCTACTGTTGTATGAGTAGCAGTCATCCTTTTGGTCCTCAGTTGTCCCTCCTGTCTGATGAGAGTCATTTAGACATTGGGTTATAAATTTGGACAAAAGTGAGAGTTCGGGGGGGTTAGTGCAAATAACACTGCGTGACCCCAGCTTGCGTGACTTCTTCACTTCCCTTTGGGCGGCCACATCAATGCTGCTCCATCAACCGTGCCACCAAATTATGGTGAGGCGTAAGCCGCAGGTTGTGGCCATTATTCATGCGCTGTACTTACTTGTGACACACTGGCTTATGCATTATGCATCACTCTTACTTTGAGGGGAAACCTATAAATACAAATAGTTCATAGTATTTTGAGTGTCGATGTCGGGCCGACTCTGTTCAACTCAAGGTCCGGTCTGTACCTAATTTCAGTTATCTTGAGTTCTCTGAAAAAAAGTACGAAGGGCGTATGCACATGCCAGACGTCATGATAGCATCACAGCATAGATGTCAGTCAGTTGTGTACACACACACGCAAGCACGCACGCACACACACACACACACACACACACATGCAGAGACACACACGCACAAACACTCTTGCTCAGTGTAAGTGGCAGAACAAACCCTGAACAGTATACAGGTACACTATACTGTAGGGCTGCAACGAGCTGGAACGATTAATCGAATAACTTGAATAATTTGAGTACAAAAAAGGTTGAAGCAACATCTCTGCCTCAACGCTTCAGAGGGGTAATTTTCCCACAAGGACTAATGTTACTGTAGTCTCATGCACTGCTTTGTAGGGTTGGGAATCGAGGCTCCAGAACCGGAACCGTTCAAATTTTAAAAATTTCGGTTCTCAGTTTCTATGCCTAATCCTCCAGCCGCGATGAAGTGGCAAAAAACAACGAAGAAGCGGCGTGAACCAACAAAGAAGAACGCGCACGATGACGTGCTTGTGCCCAATGATGGCTACGCGAACAAAAGTGTGTCTTAACTTTGTTAAAATTAATGACCAGTTGCCTCAATGCAACACTTGGAATAAGATTACATTATGCAAAGGAGGCTTTCACGATGTGTAGCGTCTACCGCGCTCCTAGCCTCAGCCTACACGGCGCGGAGCTTCAGTGAAGTCAACTCTCAGTCAACTGGGTGAGTGAAACAACAAAATAAGTCTATGCCAACATTGAGACAGTTAACAAAGTAAAACGGTTGCTTGCACTTTTGCATTGATGGTTTTTCGCGTTTATTTTAGTCTTCAAACCAATGTAAGCGCCGATGACAAAAAAGAAGCTTAATTTAACATTGGGCTAAAACTTCCTTTACATCACAATGAATTGGGACAAAATTCACAATGTTGTCTCACAGTATCACAAACACTAACTTTGTGCCTTAATGGTCGGTAAGGAAAGGAATCAGCGTTTTATAGCATTTGGTTTCATCCATTTAAAAAAACACACAAATAAATAAATACATAAATAAAATAAATCACCGGTCCCATGAGAAGTTACTTTTCGTGCCAAAATGCTGAGCAGCAGTGCGTACCCTTCAAAATAAAAGGCTACAAGCTTAAAACAGGAAGTCAAGTTAAAACTTGCACATTTAAACCATTTGACGTGTTGAAACAGTCCCGAATAACTATTTAACAATCCTATATTTAACTTTTAGTTGAAACATTAATTAATGAATATTAAGTCAATTAATCCACACACATTGCCTTTTAGTTCATAGGTTTGATATGGATACTGGTTATAAAGAACCTTGAGTAAAATGTTCATTTTAATCTATGCTGCGGGCTGCTAAGTAAATGAATGTTCATAATTTCGACACCTTTTATTTAAACCATGCAAACTGTTTTGACCCAGCCCCCTAAAAGAATCGGAATTGCAATACGGAACCGGAATCGCTCAAATTCAAACGATGCCCAACCCTACTGCTCTGTGTAGAAATAAGTGGCAAGCCAGGAAGGAAGAGTTCATTAAAGACAGAAAATGTCCGAAGTTTGGGGTCTTTCACACTTAAGAAAAGAAGATGCAATATGTTTACTGCAAAGCAAAACTGTTATCAGCCAGCCAACACTAGATGGTAATTCGCTGACTTCCACGTCACTCACCAGGCCTGACCCTGCCTTTTAAAGCCACACAATGTCACAGGTAATGGTCGAACATGAGGACAGCGACCCCAAGTGGGCAAAAATAAAACTTGCACCTCAAATGCACGTTATTGTGTTTGATAATGCAAAATCAATTTTATCCAATAAATCGATAGGGTAATCTGCATCATACTCATTTCTAAAAACATTCAATAGCTGCAGCCGTAATCTACTATATGTCTGAACTACAACCCCAATTCCAATGAAGTTGGGACGTTGTGTTAAACAAAAATAAAAACAGAATACAATGATTTGCAAATCATGTTTGACCTATACTTAATTGAATACATGACAAAGACAAGATATTTAATGTTCAAACTGATCAACTTTATTGTTTTTAGCAAATAATCATTAACTTAGAATTTTATGGCTGCAACACGTTCCAAAAAAGCTGGGACAGGATCATGTTTACCACTGTGTTACATCACCTTTTCTTTTAACAACATTAAATAAACGTTTGGCAACTGAGGACACTAATTGTTGAAGCTTTGTCGGTGGAATTCTTTCCTATTCTTGGTTGATGTACAGCTTCAGCTGTTCAACAGTCCGGGGTCTCCGTTGTCATATTTTACGCTTCATGATGCGCCACACATTTTCAATGGAAGACAGTACCCGCACTCTGTTACTACGAAGCCACGCTGTTGTACCACGTGCAGAATGTGGTTTGGCATTGTCTTGATGAAATAAGCAGGGGCGTCCTGAAAAAGACGTTGCTTGGATGGCAGCATATGTTTCTCAAAAACCTGTATGTACCTTTCAGCATTAATGGTTCCTTCACAGATGTGTAAGTTAGCCGTGCCATTAGCACTAACACAGCCCCATACCATCACAGATGCTGGCTTTTGAACTTTGCGTCCATTACAGTCCGGATGGTTCTTTTCTTCTTTGGCCCGGAGGACACGACGTCCACAATTTCCAAAAACAATTTTAAATGTGGACTTGTCGGACCACAGAACACTTTTCCACTTTTCATCAGTCCATCTTGGATGAGCTCGGCCGAGCCCAGAGAAGCCGGAGGCATTTCTGGGTGTTGTTGATAAATGGCTTTTGCTTTGCACAGTAGAGTTTCAAGTTACACTTATGGCTGTAGCGCCGAGCTATATTTACTGACATTGGTTTTCTGAAGTGTTCCTGAGCCCATGTAGTGATTTCCTTTACACATTGATGTCGTTTTTTGATGCAGAGCCGCCTGAGGGATCGAAGGTCACGGGCATTCAATGTTGGTTTTCGGCCTTGCTGCTTACATGCAGTGATTTCTCCAGATTCTCTGAACCTTTTGATGATGATATGGACTGTAGATGATGAAATCCTTAAATTCCTGGCAATTGTACATTGAGGAACATTTTCCTTAAACTGTTAGACTATTTTCTCACGCTCTTGTTCACAAAGAGGTCAACCTCGCCTCATCTCTGCTTGTGAATGACTGACCAATTCAGGGAAGCTCCTTTTATACCGAATCATGGCATGCACCTGTTCCCAATTAGCCTGTTAACCTGTGGGATGTTCCAAACAGGTATTTGATAAGCATTCCTCAACTTTCTCAGGCTTTTTTGCCACCTGTCCCAGCTTTTTTGGAACGTGTTGCAGCCATAAAATTCTAAGTTAATGATTGTTTGCTAAAAACAGTAAGGTTGTTCAGTTTGAACATTAAATATCTTGTCTTTGTAGTGTATTCAATTAAATATAGGTTGAACATGATTTGCATATCATTGTATTCTGTTTTTATTTGTGTTTAACACAACGTCCCAACTTCATTGGAATTGGGGTTGTAGATGAAATCCATCAGTTTTATTTACTGTAGTTCAGATCTTGACACAAGCTTTTATCTGAACATCGAGAATTCACCCAAACAGCCACAATAGGAGCCAGTTATTCTAGACAGATGGACAATGCTGAATAGCAAAGGTTTTTTCTCTCTATGCAGTTTAATGTGGGTAAAGCATGGTGGCAAAGTTTAATGATAATTTCAAGGGTTTTCCTTTTAAAAGGGGTTGTGAGTGCCCATTCATAATTTCTGTTCTTTCTACATTGCTATTGAGAATTGCACAATATTCTTTGAACCACTTTTTAAAAGCCCAAAAATGCATCTGTACTGTGGGTGTGAATATTATTCTTAGTTGTTAAACGTAGCGTTAAATTTGAGATCAATATATATAAAATATTATAATAAAAATATTGTCCAAGTTTGAGTATTGCTATCAGGTAGTGTAAAACAATGACAAAATCCTCCAGTCATGCTCATGAACCAGATTATTACTCTGAAAATGTTGTATAATAGCAATTGTGAAACACTACTCTAGCTCTACCACAGCCTTGCGTGGGGCTACATTTTGGATTCTACTGGGACTCAAAGAGTAACCTGCTTTTTATGAAATGTGCGTCATAGTGCCACGGCGTAGAAACGGTATCTTTAATCTGTTGTACACGATATGCCAACCCCGTCACCTACCGCAGCAGCCTGTGTGTGGTGCTTGTGACTGGGTTAGCGCTAATGTAAAGTGAGCTGTGATGAAAGTCTGCAGACAGCCCATCCTGATACATTCGTTGTTGCCAAGGGGGATTTCTGGTCTGTGATATCAGGGTCCCTGTGGTTAACAACAGGCAAATGAATGAATCCCTGGTTGAGAGTTTTGGCATTGGCTTTCGTAATAATTGGTTGGTTTTTGTGCGTATTTCAAATTCAAGTTAGGGAAATGTGGAATTCCAAAAATACTAGTGGACATCATGAGATGCAACTAAATGGGTCTCTGTAATGGCTCGTACATCTATTACTGTAAACATTCTACTTTCCCAACTGTCTCAGACAGTGAAGCTTTGTGATTAAACAAGCACAGAGGCCTCCACGCTGTAGCAGTTCGTGTATAAATCACACCGATAACATGGAATTTGTCATGATGTGGCTGCACATGTATTCACTGTGGATGAGGCTAAGCTCATCAATAATGCAGGCCACATGGAGTAGCTGTGAAAACACTGCTCTCATTTAATAAGCTCAACTCTGTTTCCAGAGGTTGCACTGGTACTGAAAGTATAGCCAGACAGTGAATGGATAATAAATTGAATTTTGAAGCTCAATGAATAAAGTACCTCCACTTGCATGTTATCTTTATATTTATCAAGCCTATCCTTTTCAGTTTCATCCATTGCACTGCATCCCCCCCCCCCAAATTTCAACCAGTTCCCAGGTGTCTGAGACATGAAGGTAAAAATGGGTGGAGATTATTAAAAAATAGTCTCCCTTTTAAGCTGTTGATATGGTATCTACTACTGCCAATATTTGTGTTTGAAAGGGTTAATGCAGTTCATATCGAGCCAATGGCTTGTTATGTCTGCGTTGGAGTGACTAAGGTCAAAGAGGCCAAACCTCAGAATTCTCAAATAGCTCAATAAAAATCAATTAACCACAGTGCCTCCTGGCTAAATGTCCTTCGTGATAGCTGAAGTATTTGCAGTTCTACAGCCCCCCAATATTATTTTAGGGTTCGGTTGCTTTACAAACCTATATTTGATACTAGAAATTTATTTTTCTGTCTCTGTTATGGCTGTCTATTTTTCCAGCATTTACATATTTCTCCCCTTTCCAGTGTATTCTTCTAACCCCTGATATTTTAACAAGGATGTGAAAGAGTTCCTTCAAATGTGGAAAAAAACAAAAAACAAAACATCATTCTGAACTTTGTGTTAGTGAAGAATTAGATAAGAAATATTATGATCAAATACCAAGGTCAAACTGACCTCACAGCTATTCCATTCTCTCGAAAGCAATTACACAGGCGCTCTTAAAGAGGGCTCTATCAAATCTGGCTAAAACTGGTTGCTGTAGTGCACTGAAGACAATCGGGGATCAAAGGTAGAGGTCAGGGAGAAGTAACATAAATATCATGAACATTATGCAAATAATATAAAATAGATAATATATATACTTAGATCGATACATTGATACCTTGTGACCAACATTAAAATACAGTCGCGTAGTAGGCCAAATGTGTTCATCACAAACGAGGCAGTGGTTTTATTCCTATAAAGTATATTTAATACAGCCACTGTAATATTATGCACAGTTTGAACATTAACACTGTGCTTTGATATAATAAAACTACTTAAATAATGATTATATTAAAATGTATAACTTTATTGCATCATGCCCAAGAGCTAGTGTCTTGAAAAGGGATCAACATTCTGTTTTCTGGACATGTTTTGATTCAAGGCAAGTGATGTAAAGCAAGAAGTTATATGTAAAGAATGCAGCAGAGTTGTCTGCCCCGCAAGGTGACAACACGGCAAAAAAATGATGAAATGCCGGACAAGAAACGTGATTCTCTCTCGCGATTATTTTTTCAAAGTGGCATTAACTATACTGTACGAACGATTACTGTGGTCAGGCCAGCCTCGTAGATAAGTCTGTCAAGCTAGCCGGCACAACGATTGTTATGCATTACAGTAACACGCCGGCAACACGCTGTGAGGGCCAACTTCAAGCTAAAAGCCTAACAAAGCATTGACGTCCAGTGTATTATTTGTGAAGCTTTTGTTTTGAAGTTGGGCCATTGCAGCACTTTGGTGGCGGCAAACACACAAATACAAAATGAGACCACTCACAAGGAACTGCTGTAGGCCACAGCTCATGCCCAGATGCTTGCACTGAACTAACTAACCAACCCGACTCTAGCTCCAGACCTCACTCACTAGGCCACACCCCTTAAAGGCACACATCCAACACGCGAAAACTACAATACGTATAGTAATTTCACTTTTTAAAACGAGTTTATTTTTTTTTAGGTTCCCCTGCGTTACGGTGCTATTTTTCTTCAATAAAAACGTAACAAATAATTGACGTCCAAAGACCTAGTAGGTCGAAGAACTTACACATAGGAACCACTGCACCAGTAAGCTGAGTAAATAAGTGATTTAAATTAAATTTTTACATATAAATTAAGGCGTTTCACAGAAATCACTCTCAGGTGTCTTGGTGTAGCTCCGCATTGTTGCTCCTCTTAGTAGCACAATTAAAACGTTTCAAGTCTCATAACCGCATCAGATGACCCAAAATGATATCAAACCAGCTGAAGTAGAATGCTCTTAGAATGCATACAATCGGGGTTGCTTAGATAAGGTTTCAATACGCCTGTTGACAAATTTTTTTTATTTTTTTTTCCCTTCCCAAAAGCATCATCATTTGATCGGAAGGCTACAGCGAAGCAAAGCATTGTTTGGGGTCTTTGGGAGAAGAGCGTGGGGCAGATGCTGCAGGTTTATGGGGGGCATATTTGTGTACTGTGCTCACTCACTGGGAACATTTTAATTTAATCCCTATGTTTCTATAAAACAGGTCCAGATTTTTTTGACCCCCGGGCAATTTAGCGTTGTTGCTTGTACAGAAGCCGCCGCAGTGGTTCAGGAGACCACAAAGTGCACAAATGTTTTAGCAACATATGTCAGAATGTGCCTTGTGTATGGAATTTTGAAATCATTGTTTTTTTTTCGTTGGGTAGGTCACGAGAGTTTTTTGGATACATTGAACTTTAAATTAATACAATGTAATAATGATTTAAATAAATGGTTTCTGTTACCAGGAGATTAAAATGGCAGAATGATCATAAAACTTTGTGCCTGATTTATCAATATCTTAGAAATGTATTCACAACTGCCTGCTTCTGCTTATTCCATCATAACCTTGACAATTATGTTTTCTCAATCATGGCACAGTAAAATGAGTATTGTCTACATTGGAAAATAAACAAAAAAAACCCACACACACTCAACCCTGGGGGTCAACTGAATAATTTGCAATACACTAATAAATGGTGATCATTACAAACAAAAGTGCATTACTATGTCTGGGAACCACTGCATCACCATAATAAGCCATCTGAGTTATTAACTCTTACTTATATTGACTTTGAGCTATAAAAACTGATCCGATTGTCATGTAAATTATTCGCTGCCGCACAGACGTGTCAGGGGAGAGGTCATCCTTGTAACTCCTCACCACAATGAATACGTGTTTAAGGCAGTCTGAAGTATACAATGTGAGATCATTTATTTATGTTCACTCTGTATTTGGCTGTTAATATGCATCAAATCTTGTGAAAGTAGTAGTAGTCACCCAGTAAAAACAAATAAGAAAAAAATCAAGACTCATCAACAATTCGACATCGACTCAAATTCTAGCCCTTTGAATCCTGGAATCCTGAGGTGACGAGATTCCCATGTATCTTCAATATGGAGGTAACATTCTTCACTGGGACTGAGAGTTTAAATTTTGCATGATACTAAGAATTCGCACATTCAGGATAAAATAAGACTGCATAATTACTGCATAAAACTCCCAGTGAGCCCTTGATATTGGGTTGTTTTGGGTGAGTCCCTGCTGTGTTCAGCTCTGGCTCTTAGTCTTTGACTGCTCTTTGAACATTTGTGTCAGTGGTAGAATCAAGTTTTGTAATTGCAGTCAAATACAACTCTTTCTCCTCAATATCGCTCTTTATTCTTATTGTATGCCTCATTTAAAAGTCATAACCAACCTTGATTCTAGAGTGTAACCCTTTCCTTTATGGCTTCATGCTTGTGAGCTTGTACTGCAAGGCAAGTATCCATCTCCCAACATGTTTCAAATTTTTAAATGGAGAGCAACACCTGGACACTACGTGGCCAAAAATGACAATATCCCCATTTACTGATGTGATGTGTCAATTTAGTTGTGTTTGACAAGACTGTGACTGTGATATCACTATCAGCTTAATTCTTACAACTGGTGTATTTTGCCAATAATTTGAATACACATACAGTGGTCCCTCAACTTACTAGTGACACAACTTGCCAGTTTTTTGCAATACGAGCTGTCGCGCAGCTGAAATTGAGTTGCTGACGCTAGATGGCAGCAGCAAGTTTCATAACAAGCAGCAGCAGTTTGGATCGTGAATTCTTCGAAAAAGAGGCCAAGTGCTTGCTTCCAGCTGTTGATTGCCATTCCCACTTGAAATTTACTGGAATACTCAACATAAAACAGAGAATTAGAGCTTTTGTGTTTGTTTTTGTCTGATGAAAAGCCGCTTGGTTTATGGTAACACACGATGCAGAATGCTGTAAACAGGCTAACGTAACGAGCATTTTTGTCTCTGTGTTATAACGAGTTATGCACCGCAGTTTCGGCCACCAAAGATTTCCGGCTGAAAATGGGCCAAAGGTGGATTTTTGGTTTTTGGCTGAAAGACTTTTGTAGCCGAAACAGGATGCACGTCTCTGTATAAAGCTTGGCGGGATGACCACCAACAACAACGAGGTGGTGTGCTCTGTGGGTGTCTCACGGAACCTTAATTTAATTTATTTTTTTTGTTTTGTTTCCGGAAACTTTCCCTCACCCGAGGATATTTGATGCTAGCATGCAGCAAGCCTTTAAAAAGTGGGTGGCATTAACACAAACTGTTGTACTTCCGACACCGTTTACGTGATTTGGGTGTAAATACACTCAAAATAAAGCTGAAAGTCTTCACCTAAAGCACATCTTGTCCGTTTAATTTCAGATCCATTGTGGTGGTGTTTCGCGCTAAAAAGATGACAGTTGTGTCCATGTCCCAATGTATATCGACCTGACTGGAAGCTTATATCAATGCTGCTAGTAACATACAGATGGAGTTTATAGAGTGAACTTAATGCATGAGCTGAGGTCGTTAACATATGTCATCAGTAGACATTTGTTGAGCCAAGGGCACCTATTTTACGTGAGTAAAACCTCACAGTAAACCACCAAAGAAAAAAGTATGACAACTGAAATAATGATCTTGTGTCAGTATAGTCGCAAATGTACTTAGTGTGAAATCTGGGCTTCTTGAGTTGAACACGTATAATTCATATGTTTGCAAGGAGCCATGAATTCTTCTATTTTAGGAATTGGAGCAGGTCGATACCCTGGTTTATTGTACCTTTTGCCATTCAGTGGAAGAGCATTTAATTATTCTGCCTGTCACTATACACCACTGGCATGCATTAATTATAATGCAATAAAAACAACAATAATAATAATGTTGTGAACATAAGATTAAACGTGAACTGATCACAAAACTGAGATGCAAACTGAACCATTGATTTTGTGAACTGTTCCACCCCTACTATAGAGTATACATATGTTGTTTCACAACAATACTTAACTATATTTATAATGTATGATATAACAGTGTATGAAATAGCAAAGCTTGCGGTCATTTTCGCCAGCGATGATCATCGTGGTAGGTCCAATACCATTGAATGGGAGCGAATGAAAAGCATAACATCAACATATCCCTCGCTCTTTTTATTTTCACGCACATCCCCTTCCAGCTCACATTCCCTATTAGTGGGCCAACAATCCAACGCTTGGTGAATTGTGCTACATAGGCAAATGATAGTATGCAGAAAAAACCAACTATAATAGCTTAAAAAAGGACACTTCAGGGATTTCCAACCAAAATTATCATCCAAACCTGATAAAAGGACATCAAATATGATCAAAAGTACATTTTAAAAAAGCGATGGAAGGGGACATTTAAAGCATGCAATCATGATGCACAAACGGTTTCTAAAAACATGCAGTAATAACAGTTACAAAAGTTTTTGTTGTTTTTTGGGGGGCTAGAACAGATCGATGGCATTTCCATTTATTCCAATAAGGAAAGATGATTTGAGATACGCCGGCACGGTGAGCGACTGGTTAGCACATCTGCCTCACAGTTCTGAGGACCGGGGTTCAAATCCCGGCCCCGCCTGTGTGGAGTTTGCATGTTCTCTCCGTGCCTGGGTGGGTTTCCTCTGGGCACTCCGGTTTCCTCCCACGTCCCAAAAACATGCGTGGTAGGTTGATTAGGAGTCCAAATTGCCCGTAGGTGTGGATGTGTGTGCGAATGGTTGTTTGGTTCTATGTGCCCTGCGATTGGCTGGCGACCAGTTCAGGGTGTACCCCGCCTCCCGCCCGGAGATAGCTGGTATAGGCTCCAGCAGCCCACGACCCTAGTGAGGATAAGTAATGGATGGATTTGAGATACAGTTGTTTTGAGTTAAGAGTGTGGTTGTGAAACAACTCAAACTTGTAAGTCAAGGCACCACTGTACTTGAAACACAACTATTGGCTTTTGGCAATGATGAAATTTATTTATTTATTAAATCCTGTTTGTCGTCAAAATCTCGCCATCCAGACTTTACCCCAACTGTCACATTATGCACATTGTATTTTTAGATTGTACTATTTTAGCATCACCACTGCTATCACTTCAGGTAATTGCATTTCATTGACATTCTGTTGGCACTTGACGACACTTCACTGCCACTCTGTGTCAATACAACCTTACACAGGCTAAGGCTGTCCTGTATGTATTACATTTATTTTACTTATTCTTTTGTGTTTCCAAGCTATAAAATGGTTGAAAGTTTAACTTAAAATGCTTCATTTACCAGTGTATTTGTAAAGAGGGTGGGAAAAAAAAGCAACTGTTGGATGTAGGGCCATTTTACATATTTTATGCATTTCCTTTCCAACAGATTGATATGTAATAATGGACAGATGAGTTAAAGGGGAAAGAAACCCACATTTATTCATTTATATTTTTTTGCAAGAATACATTGCATGTTCCACCACTAATCAAAGCACAGTATTCAGGTTAATACTTGAATAAGAATTAAACAGAACAATTCATCAATCTCCAGCAAATTCAGGGAACCGCCATTTTAGGCAATATTACCCTCTGTTGGTGGCCGAAATTAACGTCACAACTACTGCCTCGATGGTTATGTACGTCATGTGACCAAACCTGGAAAACAACTTCTCTGTGTATGCTGCGGGTTCCTGACATGATAGTTTAAACCTTAACTTGCTAAAATGCTGTTCAAACCCCCCAAAACTTGTGGCTTTCCTTCCCATTTAAATAAAATTGGTTTCAGCAACTAATCCACAGTGACACTACTGTCATTTAAAGATGTATAAAGTCTTGCATGGTTCTCAGATATGTCAATTGTATTCTTCCCAGTGTGTTTTATTTTCACCCTGAGCCCCAACTGCACCATTATGTAACTTTCTTTTGAACAAGCTGCACCTGTAAAAAAGGTCTAGCCCCATCATCACCAATGATCACTGACTTGATGGAACACTATGTGCCAACAAGTAAACCTTTTATTATTCATCAAACAACAAATGAAGTCTGGCTCCACTCTGCAGTCACTACGAAGGAGATGAGCACACCTCCCAGAGAATTCCCGTATCCTGGCACTTTACAAGCAGCAGCAGTGTTACAGACTCCAGTGAAATGCAGCAGCAGTACTAGTGTTTATTTTTATTAATTTTTTATTTTTTGGTGGGGGCGGAAGTTAAAGCTGCTCTATTACTCACCTCTTTTTGAGGGGATAGTACCGTGTTATGCCTCCTGGGGGTTCTGCTCACTCATCGGTGCACATTTTATTATGACCTTGTTTGCATGGAGGTGTATGCGGTGCGTACACTTGCTAGAGAGCCTTTAGCTCCTAACTTATGGGCTGAATGGAGATTTCTTCCTGCAGCTATAGCTGTGGTGCTGTAAGAGGTGCGTTTTGTGTGTTTATCAACTTTGAAAATTGCAGTTGTGTTTGAAATAAATTTGCCAGGGGGTCATTTTTGCATATTTGGCTCTGTACTGCTACTACTACTGCTGTGATGCCACGCTGCAGCTTTCTTGTAACAACAAATGCAAACACATTTTCTGGACAAAACAGGTTCCCCGACCAATTATTTTAGCAACTTCTGGGCACAAGGAGAATGGGAGGTGGAACATGATGACCGTCCTGCAGGGCGGTTTGCTGTAATCGAACCATAAAAAAGACATGGCTCATGCGGGATGCTTGTGCAAGCAAGCGTGGGTTTGCGTGTAGGAGAGAGACGGAGAGAGAGGCCATTTCAATGGAGTGTGCAGTGGGGGGAGGGGAAGAGGTGTAATCTGCCATATGGATGAGAAAGACAAAAGGAGAAATAGAAGAGATAAGAGGGCGAGCTAGAGAAGGAGGGAGGGGAGAAAACTGTGACCTATGTCAACTCAACGCTCCCTGCTGGCTCCAGGGATGCTAAGGGCACACTTGTGTTGATTCATAGCCCCTCTTCAACTAGTCACCCACCCCTTCCCCCCCGTCTTTTGCAGTCTGCTTCTATTCTGGTTGACCTTGTGCTGTTTATTTATTTATTTTTGTCTTATACTTCTTAATCGGCCATCTTGTCCTCTAGTTCACCTTGCAAATTTAGACACTTCACATTGTCAGGTCTGCTGATGTCTGTGACTAATCCCCAACCCCAAAACAAAACAACAAAAGATTAACAAAGCGGCAGAGGCCCAGACCTTGTGTCCCCATCCTGCCTCAAAGTCTGCGCGGACCAGCTCGCTCCAGTCTACACACAGATCTTCAATATATCTCTGGAACTGTGCGAAGTACCGTCCGGTTTCAAACGCTCCACCAATATTCCAGTCCCCAAGAAACCTGCAATCTCGGGTCTGAATGACTATAGGCCTGTCGCCTTGACATCTGTGGTCATGAAGTCCTTTGAACGCCTCGTACTGGATCACCTCAAGAGCGTCACAGGTCACCTACTGGACCCCCTGCAGTTTGCCTACCGAGCAAACAGGTCCGCGGATGATGCAGTCAACATGGGACTGCACTTCATCCGAGAACACCTCAACGGCACCTCACTACGTGAGGATCCTGCTCGTGGACTTCAGCTCTGCACAAACGACTGCACCTCAACGCACCCGGCTGTCAAACTCCTGAAGTTTGCAGATGACACCACAGTCATCTGTCTCATCAAAGACTGTGACGAGTCTGCGTATTGACAGGAAGTGGAGCAGCTGGAGCTGTGGTGCGGCCGACAAACCTGGAGCTGAGCACGCTCAAGACTGTAGAGATGATTGTGGACTTCAGGAGGCATCCTTCGCCACAGCTGCCCCTCACGCTCTCCAACTGCCTTGTGTCAACCGTCGAGACCTTCAAGTTCCTGGGAATTACAGTCTCTCCGGACCTGAAGTGGGAGTTCAACATCAACTCCATCCTCAAAAAGGCTCAGCAGAGGATGTACTTCCTGCGGCTTCTGAGGAAGCACGCCCTGCCACAGGAGCTTTTGAGGCAGTTCTACACAGCGGTCATCGAATCAGTCCGGTGTTCTTCCATCACAGTCTGGTTTGGTGCTGCTACTAAAAAATGACTAACTCCGACTGCAACGGACAATCAAAACTGCTGGAAAGATTGTCGGTACCCCCCTACCCACCCTTGAGGACTTGCATGCTGCCAGAACTAAGACGAGCATGCAAAATCCTCTTGGACCCTCCACATCCTGGTCACGAGCTCTTCCAGCTCCTTCCCTCAGGTAGGCGCTACTGAACAATGCAAACTAAAACTAGCAGACATTCCAACAGCTTCTTCCCTCTTGCCATTAACGTCTTAAAACAGTTAACTTAAAATTCCATTGCAACATGCTGCCAATTCTTTGTCTTGAGTTTGTTGTCACATTTCTGTCGGGCCAATTATACATTACTCGTGCACTCACTGTAGTAGTCTCGCCACCATGCACTATTTGCATATCTGTTGTTGACAAATACTGGCCACTCATGTGCCTGATTAGCATCTGCACCATTTGCACAGTCGACGAAGTAATATCTTCAACAATTGCACAATCGACATTATCCCAGATTATCGCACTACTAGTCACTTTAAACTTCTTGAAGTCTCGGCGCCCTTTGCACAATGGTCATTGCACCAGACTATTGCTCTATTAGTCATTCAAACTGCTCTCATTGCTGGAGAACTCTGCATCTTTTTGCACAATTGTCAAGAAAAAAAAAAAAAAAGAATTGTATCAGCATTACCAGATTACTAGCAACCTTTTATTGCTCAGTGACTGTTTTTCTCAATGTCTTTATGTCTGAAAGGTATTCTCTGTCAATTGAGTGTCTGTTGTCATACTCGAGCGGCTCCAACTACCGGAGACAAATTCCTTGTGTTTTTGACATACTTAGGGAAATAAAGATGATTCTGATTCTGATATTGTTTGTTTGCAGCATTCAGACCCTGTACATTTCTTAAAGAAGATATAACATGAAAAATGCACTTTTTATAGGGTATGACGTGGGCTGTAATGATACACCAAAGATTTGAATTTGTATCTCGATTTCTTAGCCCACGTTTTGATTTGATTTTCTTTTTTTTTTAATAAATTATAATTTGAGGGCTCCAAGTAGGCGTGGGCCAGTTACAGGTTTCAAGGTAAACCTCTGTTTAAAAAAAAAAAAAAAAAAAAAAAAAAGTCAGTTTCGCAACTGCTAAAGCTTTCCGTCAGCGGTATGAGCTGTTTTTTGTTTTGTTTTTGTTTTTTGGAGCCATCTGTGTAGGCAAAGTGATATGACATTTGGGTGGCGCTAACACACTATCATAGTTTGCGAATCACTGTAAACTCAAAGAAGAAATGACAAGATCCCTACCCCTCCCGCTATTGGTGGGAGTAGTCAGTGAGCCTTTTCCCCTTTTCAAAAGTGTTAGCTCTTGGGAATTTTCTATTCTTGGGTAGGAAGGATATGCAAAATGTCCTTACGAAAAGTGGCCGGAAGTATTGGAGGCAGTATTTCCAATACAGTATCACATATACGAGAGCACCACCATCACCCTTCGACAAATTCAACGTCAAGTATGCAAGGCTCGAAATACTTTTTTTTCTTTTCTTTGAGGAGCAGTTTTGCTAATAATTTCTTCATTTGTGGAGCAATTTTTTTTGCAGGTTTAACGCACAGGGACCCAAAGCAGGGGTTTTATTAAACAATTAAAATATGACAATATAATGGGGAAATTGAATGTAGGGTTGCAGCTATCAAATATTTTACTACTAGAGTATCCTCTAAAACTCTCTTCTGTTTGGGTGCATAACCCATTTTACCCGTTATTCCTCTCTGACCACATTTGCCACGTTTTTCACTGACATGACTAAAGTGTGGTCACCTACAGATCAGATGGTAGCATACTGGCCAGGTCACGCAATGACTACACTAAGCAAAACGTTTTAGCACCCTGTATGTAAGTAACGTCAGTGTTGGGAAAGTTATTTTCCTACGCGAATTAGTTTATAAAAAAAAAAAAAGTTCCCATCCCAAAGATGAAGTAGTTCAGTTCATAATTTAAAATTTTGAACTAAGTTCACTGTTCCAAAAAGGAACTAGTTCATAGTTTTTTTTCCCCCCTTCAATATGTTACTGACTGCTCATTACCATCAAAATACTGGCATTTCATTTCCCCCATGTTGCCACCCATTCAGTCCACATTAGTAACCAGCTGCAGCTTTCACCTTACAATATCAAAAAAAAATGAGGAAAAACTTGTTGCTTGAATTGTCTTTTAAAAAAAAAAAAAAAAAAAAAAAAAAAAAAAAAAAAAAAACGACAACATTTCACACATTCTACCAGGGTATGTAAACTTATGAGCACAACTGTACATATATGCGGTCATACGTACACCTGTCATATTGGAATGCAAGTGTAGGCTACACCTTTTTCATAACCACTAGGTGGCGGTGGCATATTTGAATGAAAGTGTGCACCTTTCTCATCACCTAGGGTGTGGTGGCACATTGGAATGAAAGTGTACAGCTTTTTCATAACCTCTAGATGTCTGCATACATTTATAAAGTGAATTTTTGTTCCCATTTCCCCCTATACCTGTAATGCACACTATTGACTTTTGACAATTTGGGTGGGGGGGGATGTGCATTTTACACGAGATATTACGGTACCTACCTGTAAGTGGCTGGCAACCAGTTCAGGGGGCTACCCACCCCTCACCCGAAATCAGCAGAGATAGGCAACAGCACGCAGAGACCCTAGTGAGGATAGGGCGTTAAATGGGTGGATGGATGTACCTATGGACCACGTTCAATGGAAAAAGGTTATTGTTATTTACGCGAACATTTCAAAATAATACATTTTATAACTGAAGTTGGAGTACCGTGATAGTGCGAAACTGCAATAGTTTTGCTCGCAGTTATTATGCGTATCAGAATCCAGCCCATGCACATTGGCTGGCAATCAGTCAAGGGTTTACCCAGCCTCTCGTCTGAAGTAATCTTGCATATAGGCTCCAGCTCACCTCCAACCCAAATGACAATACAGGGGAAAATCGATGGACGGATGATTCAAGTGGCTGGACGGATGATTCAAGTGGCTTGATGGATAGTGCCCTAGTGGTTAGCACATCTGCCTGGCATTTCTAAGGTTGGAGTTTGAATCCTAGCCCTTCCTTGTGCGGGGTATTCTCTGGGTACTCCGGCTTTCTCCCACATTGCAAAACCATGCAACATAGGTTCATTGATGCCTTTAAAATGTCTTTGTGTGAACGTGAGTGTGAACAGCCATATGGCCGTATGTCCCCTCCCTGCAATTTACTGGTTACCTCTCGCCCAAATCAAGTGGGATAGGCTCCAGCTCCTGCAACTCTAGTAAGGACAAAGTATAGAAAATGGATGATAAATTAAATTGAGACTTGTCTTCCACCTGACTGAGGTTCAAAGTGAATTATTTCTTTAGAGAATGCGAGGTTGCCTTGTATCATTGAATTTCAAATGTGTTGCTGCTGCAACATCTCTCAGGACACTAAGATTTGCAAATTATGACTCTGGCAAGTCATACTGTAAATCAGAGCTGGTTGCTGATTTTAGAGACTACATGAGGGAAAGCACTTGAAATTATAAACATCGGCTTGGATAAGGATGAACACAAAGATCTCTCGATGATGAGGAAAGTAGAGAGGGTAAATCATGCTCTCTCCTAAGTTACCATCTCTGTCTGGGAATTTAATAAAGGACACAGTCCTATTGCTGTTATCGTTTGACAAATTTGATAAAACAACCCAGGTATTAAAAGCACATTGCTTGTTGGGAAAATCAATGGCAGGCTCACTGTGGTTAGTACAGCAATGGTTCCTAGTTACAAAGTAGAAAGGATGCACACAGTTTTAATCAAGAGTTTGAAGTTCCACGGTGGTGATTCTTCTAGACTTTGCTTTCCTCAGGCTAAGGAATCCCACCAAAAATTCAAAATCATCCACTCTTCACAAATCAGTTAAAAAACGAGCTTACATGAAACTTCAAGCTGTACAGTTGCACTTAGTGTATATTTTAAAATAATTTCAGCCTTTATATTTACCATGCCATGTGTGAATATAGCCAAGATTTCTTGACCTAATTTACATGTTAACGCGCTGTGACATTGCAGAGAAAATAAAATCATGTTACAATGAGATTAATTACGCTGCATCATAATCTCACGGGTAGCTATCAGGCGGAAGTGAAATGAAGACGTGTTCTCTAGCATTTGGGAGGCAGAGCACTCATGAACACCTCTGACATATCCCCGAAATCTGATAAGTTCTTATGCAGCCTCTGATTTTCGTTGGTCTTGTGTATAAATTAGACTGGGAATTATTGCCCAACAGTTGGGATGGACTGGGAAACTCACACCATCTCACAATTCCATTTGAGGGCTCTGATTCGATTCTTCATCTTGAATCAATACATCTGAAAGCGTCTTCATTTTGAGTTTATTTGTAAGGTTTGGTCTGTCAGGATAAGCAGCATTGAAAATGGATGAATGGGTGGTTTCGGTTATTACTGCACTGTTTTCTTTTAAGTATTGCATCTGTAAATTAGAGTTTTATTTTTGTTTACTGTGTAGGACTACGGATGAAATTAGCATTGGGCTAAAGCAGGTGTATTTACGGCAAATCTTTGCATGTCCACTAATATGCACTATTCCGTTCAATTAAATAATTGATGCTTATTTTTTCTTCTATACTACTTTTAAAGCAGCATTTGTGATGACCCATATTTTTATTAAAACAGCTATGTATATATTATTTTTAGACGTCTATCCCATATATGAATAGAGTAATTGATATAAAACTAAAAGAAAAAAAAAAGATTTTGTATTATCAAACAACAAAACGTGAGGGGCAGGTATTGTTGTTGTCTACTTTGGTTCTACATCCTCATGTTCTTCACGAGCCACTCTGTGACTTTGAGTGTGTGTAGCTCTTAAAGGTGGGACCGCGCCTGGTGAGTGACATGGGAGTCAGCAAATGAGAGTGTAGAGTACACAGGTTAGCGGCAGGCTGTTAGCCAGTCTGCATACTGTTGAATGCCTGGGCATCAGTTGTGGTGGTAGAAGCTTGCTTGAACTTGCTTTTTATGTTTACTTTATTAGTTTGTTCAATAAAGCCATTGACAGTGCACCAGCAGCTATATCTATCCTTGAACACTTGTGGGGGCTTTAGAATCAATTCAGACTAGAGTGGTCGTGGCAGAGACTTTTCTTAGAGTTATTCTATTAATCATTTCGGCCCTAAAATGTAACAGTGGCCGACAAATGTTTCTTACAGAGGAATCAAGCGGGCACATATGTCCACATTCATGTCACCAAAATAAATGTTCTCGCTCGACTGTACCTGTAAATACACAAAAAATTACGTCCCTTAATGACATTCAAGTTGTGTAAGTCCTCAGATTCGTCATGTAATAAGAGCTCAGACACAGATATAGTTGCCCTTCCTGCAACCTGTCATGTTTAGTCCGCTTTGGAATTTCTTCTCTATTAGGAAACGTCTTCTGACTTAAAGGTCTTCCATAGCAGTGTTATTTAGCAAAAAACATTGCTGCGACATTCATATCTCCGAGTAGAAATACTGCCTGTCCCCAACCCCCCTTCCCCCACCCCCAGTTTTTATTTTGTTTACTGCTGCCTAGCAAGTCCATACAAAAACTTTTCACACCCCGTAAATTAGACTTTACAAGAAAATTTCTTGGCATCATAAGCTTTTATTGTTGACTAATGGCACATTCACATTAAAGAGGAAGTGCACTGGGAGGCACATGATGCTTGGGCACAAATATTTGTGCCCAAGCATCAGTTTCAGTTGTAACTGTCTTAACTACCCCCATTTCTCTGTTTAGAATGCATGTAATGTCTCAAGAATTAGTTGAAATCATGAGGACTGATTAATTAGGAAGATTTGCATCTGCTTATTCCTAAAAGATGCAATGGAGAGATGTTTCGAGTGCAATTCTGTGCTTCTGGAGAAAATACCATAGCG
Organism: Phycodurus eques; assembly: GCF_024500275.1. NCBI lineage: Eukaryota > Metazoa > Chordata > Actinopteri > Syngnathiformes > Syngnathidae > Phycodurus > Phycodurus eques. The sequence continues at coordinate 10,428,130 of NC_084536.1, forward strand.
GATAAATAATTGAATTGTTTAATCACATTGCTTGTGGCTTCGTGTCCGTTGCTCTTCCAATCTTAATTTTCTGCCCTCTCGTTTGCAGCGTGCTTGCAGCAGCATGGACAGGTTTTCATGATTTATGAGGCCAATGTTTGAATGCTCAATGGCAGAGATGAATGTTGTTATTGTTATTTAACCAATGAGCTGAACTGTTTTGCACGAGTGTGCTAAACGCACCTCCCTCATCTGATCTTTACTGATATACACCCTTTTTACGGAAGCCGTCATCATGAGAGATACTAAACTTTCCACCTTGGAATCAGTAGATTATTCAAACACAGTTTTCAATATGACATAATGAGCATTATGCAGCAGGATATGCTGAGATTTTATTACGCTGGTCACCTCCAATATGAAGGCAATAACTTCCAATCAAAATAAAAAAATGGATGAGAAATTTATATTTATGTTTTTATTCTGACCGTGCATTAGCATTCATTTGCCTCTAGTTGGTATTTTTGTTGGGTATGTGGACTTTAATCATTCTAACATTTATTTCAACAAGGAGATGTTATGTCCTGGCTGAAAATTTCACTACTTAACAGTAACCAGCAGAGGTCGCTATTAATTCTGGCCCCATTAGTTTACTGCCTCGAGTAGTTTGTCTCTGAAATCCAAATAGGAAGTGAATTGGAAAAGTATGTCTCTGAAAACAAAATAGGAAGTTAATTGGAAAATATGTAAAACACCAAGTCAAGTAGGACTCCAGCTATCAAATATTCTTAGAATCTGTTCTTCTACCGATTAGCCAATTGATTATTCGAGGAAGCATATAAATATTCATTCACCAACAAATCTTATACATGTGAGGTGCAGGTGTTGTTTTTGTCCAAATGGGGTCACCATCTTCCAGTTCTATCCACTGTAGTATCTGTGACTTTGAATGTGTGTGGCTTTAAAAGGTGGGGCTTGGACCCTAGGGTTCGGACTCTTCGTCTAAATCCCCAGTCGCTATTCGCATCAACAGTATTGAATGACTAGCGGATCACAATTGAACTGTTACTCCTTGTACTATTCCGAAACAAAGCCATCATACTCCAACAAATGAGAAATGCCATTCATTTGAAAATATCTATAGCACCCTGATTAAGTCCTTGTTGCAGGTTTTTCGGAGTTGCAGATTTTGTCACTAGAAAAGACAGCTGAAGCATTTTGGCTGTTGCGTTTAAGCAACCGTTTTCCCTCTGTAAAAAGCTGTTGCCAAAGAGCTTATTTTTACTTTAGAATGCCTTACTTTAACTAGGATCCGTCGCTGTATGGTGGCCGTGGTCTGTTTTGCGCCAGTTTCTGAGCCGTAAAATACGTAAATCCATGCTGTCTGGCTGGGAAAATCTGCTTCTATTAGCCAGCTGGTTAGCTTAGCTATGAGTTAGCAGTAGCTGGCTAGCTCTGGTTAATCATCTGCCATGATGTGTTGAATGAATCTTGCGTAACTTTAACTGCATAACTGCACTTTCATTTGCATAACTCTGCTGTGGTCGCAGTCTGCAATGAACATCCGTGCAGCTCATCGGGAATGGCCATCACACACCTCGTTCGGCGGAGATTATCAAAACGCCCCTGTGATCCATGTGATCGGGCACAGTAGCTACTGTACAACCGCACATCTGCTCCAGGGTGAAAATAGTTTTGGATTTTTTATGATAGTTTTTATTTAGTTTTTTATTTTTGCCCAATTAAGTCTTAATTCAATTTTATAGCAGGTTTCTTACGTTTTCTTTCCACAAATGCTTCGTTATCGTTCAGTTTTTATTGGTTTCAGTATTAGATTGTTTTTATTATGGGATATTCGTCGAATATGAGATAAAAAAATAGGTATTGTGTAGATAAAAACACAAAAAATACTGCTTTGGAAATAATGCTGAGGAATAAATCTTTATCGGAGCCTGGCTCTGTGGGGAGACCGTCTGTCTCAGCTGGATGAGTTGACATGGAGAGACAGAATTGAGGGACACAGGGAAGATGGAGGGATTGGGTGACTGGGCACAACAACAGCCATATCAAGTACAGCAGTAGTCCCATGATGACAGCAACAATGACGATACTGGTCCGCTCCCACAACACCGTACTACACAAATAGGTGGAAAGTGAATGGAGTGCAGTTCCCCTGGCTATCAAAGTTAGCACACCGTTACATCTTTGGTGTCTCTGGAGTTTGTGTTGTAAGATGCCTGTCTGATTGTCACTTGGCTGGTTTCACATGCTCACAAACCCATGTGTGATCCATTTTATGAGTGTGTGTTTGCATACTTGAATGGCAAAAGATATATAGCTCTGCTTTCTAATCCAGCATTGAATTGTTTGAAGAAGTATTGGAATATAGCCCAAAGAATGAATTCAAACAATGCCTGTACTTTGTGTCTGTCTGTCTGTTCTTGCTGGCTTGTGGATAACAGCTGCAAATGAGCTCTATGCTTGTGTCTGGAGAAGATTTATTTCCATAACAAACGGACACAAATGAATTGCAATGCTCTATTTGTTGCCATGTTACGTATGATTGTTTTCATACTTCCTTCACCAGACTATTTCCTTTCATTCGTGAAGTTTTTTGAGACATTTTAGCTTGGGTATGTCAATGTTATGATGCACTGCCCCAACAGAAACAATCGAAACTACATGGACTCTTGTACCCTCAAACATGAAATGACGTGATTATGTGGAGACTATGGGCTAATTTCACCGGTAAATCATTGTACCCACCACCCAAGATGAGGTAAGTATTGAAATACGTAATAGCTTTTTTTTACGGATTAAGTGAACTGAAAGATTCCTATTGACGTTAGGTTTAGATAAGAGTTATCGGCACCAGTTAGGATGACTGCTTTGGCCATTTTGCAGTTAGTTTGACCAGCTGTGCGCCATATGTTGGAAATACAATTGAAAGGAAGCTAACAGATGTGTGATATTATGTGGGGTAAACAATGCCATTTCAATGCTGAACATCGTGATGCAGATTTGTGCCTTTCCAAACTTGACATTTGAAGTAGCTTCGCAGTCGCACAGTGAAAAGCTGTAAATCCATTTTGGTTGCTGCCGTTTAGAATTTCTAATTGTGAAAAGCTGCTGAATTAATTTTGTATCTGTGATTCGACTATTTCTTTTGGTAGTGTCACGATAACTGGGATAACAACCTTTTATACCATTTCATCTCTAGTACCATATGTGGATATGTGAATTAACTGTAAACGGGTAGTACTTAAAGTTTAGATATTCAAAGATAACCACCATATTCCACCTAATTTAAAGTCTTTTTTTAAAATGGTTGTTTCATATTTTAGTAATGTGTAACAGACCTTGGCTATTCTTTATGGATATACAAGTAGCTGCTTGCCTGCTTCTGCATTGGTGTGTTCTCTGGGGGCTTCGATCTTTTTATATTCCAGATTTGTCCAAATGGACTTACACCCACCTGTCTTCGGTCTTCCATTGTTGCAATTGCTTTAAAAGAAAAGGAAAAAAAATCACTTCCCTTTTAATTTGATGGATTGTGCTGCAATTAAATTCGCACTGGATATGGTGTCACTCTGTCCTGCCATTTTTGCAGTTAGTACTCCAATTGCCTCAAGGACATGCTTCATTGTTTGTCCATGTGTCACAAGTGATAGCTCAAGCACGCCTCAGTGGACTCTAAAAGCACTTGAACGAATGGTGCATTTAGCATTGCATGGTGGAATTTTCGTCTGTAATAACGTGACAGCTTTAAACGTAACAATGTATTGTGTGCGCGCAGCAGTTAGGCTGACTGCTTTGGCCATTTTGCAATTAGTTCGACCAGCTGTGCGCTTTCTCAGCAAATGCTGCAATCTAATTTACAACACATTTGATATAGATATGGAAAGTGGATTTATATTTGTATTGGCGGCTATGACTGACATGACTACCCCCAAGATATCCATTTTTATTTACAATAATTTGACACCAGGACAATAGAGAATATAAACCTGGACATTGCTTTTCATGAGCCTAATAGCATAACTGTTTTTAAAAAAAAAAAAAAGTTTTAAATTGTTTTGGGGAGAAAACACAACAAATTCAACAAACAAGAAGTCAAGTTGCCTCCTGTTCAACCTTTGCTTATTAACATGACCTGGATGACTGAGAATCCTACACAGAGAGCCATCCATCCATTTTCTGAGCCGCTTGTCCTCACCAGGGTCGCGGGCGTGCTGGAGCCTATCCCAGCTATCATTGGGCAGGAGGCGGGGTACACCCTCAACTGTTTGCCAGCCAATCGCAGGGCACATACAAACACACAAGTAAAAAAAAATAATAATCATAAAGCAAACAAATGATTTGTATTTATAAAGTGACAGTTAAAAATGACTTGGGCCAATGTACCATTCGGCTAACCATTTGTCAGTTCATGTTCAAAGTGACTATGTGACAATATAAACAACAGACCTGCCAAATGAAAGAGTAGACTTGTCTGTCACCAGAAAAAAAAGTTTGTACCTAGCTTTTAACTGTTCTTTAGTAATCAGCAGTGGAACATGGGTTGGCTTCACCAAAAACACTGGTTTCTGGAAAAAAAAAAAAAAAAGTGTCAGACAGTGAGGAAAAAAAAACAGTGTCTTTTTATATAGGGTATGTAAACATCTGGTTTCAGCTGTATACATGCTTTGTCAAGTGTGAGGTGCCTAAACTTGTCCGCCTTCCAACGTGTTGGCATTTGTCTCCTTCATAATCGTGACAAGCCGAAATTCACTCCCTTCTTCTTCTTGGTCTTAAAAGTTGTGCTGAGCTCAAATCCAAAGTGATGCAACACCACCATCTACACAGATCTGTTCGTTCTTATAAAAGTGGTTTACAAACCTGAATTCACAGACAAGCTGGGTGAGATCCTCTTCCACGTCAATCCGTTGAAAACATACTTGATGATGTACCTGTGGCAGTAAACGGTTGAATTCTGGATGACAAATATAAAAGTCCATGGCAATGGCCTCCCAGTACACTTCCATTCAGGAGGTACAATTTTGAAGAAGCCTGTATAGTTTCCAAGTTTCCTATCTGCAATTACTCGGCAGCCACGAAATATAAATGCAGTACCTGACAGTACATGGAAGGTTTAAGATGGGGGGGGAAAAAAAAAAAAAAGTCTGCAAATGTTTTGAGGTGTCTCTCATCGTCAGTTTAGATTTTGTCTTCAACTAAATGAGAGTCCATATGGAAAATTAACACATGGTATTGGGAGCAAATGAAAAGCTGGCAATGAGGGAATATGCATAAAACAAAATCATCAGTTGTCAGGCATCAGGCATTCATGTCTGAGTTCAGACACTGGGGGTTGCAAAATTTGGGGATAGCATATCTGCAAATAAATGTTGCTTGTGATAGTTGAGGCTGTATTCATTGACTTAAATGAAGCCAGCGCTTCATTTGAAGCCAGCGCTTCATTTAAGTCAACTGGGTGAGTGAATCAATAAAATACGTCTACATTCACGTCTCCAACACTGAGGCAGCTAACACGTTAAACGGTTGGTTTTCACATAAACGTTGTCTCACAGTATCACAAACACTAACCTCGTCCCTCATCGGTGGGAAGGGAGAAGGAATCAGCGTTTTATAGCGTTTGGTTCCATCCATTAAAATGTTTATTTTTTTTAAATCACCGGTGCCGTGTGAAGTTACTTTTCGTGCCAAAATGCTGAGTTCCGGTGCGTACCCTTCAAAATAAAAGTCTACAAGCTTAAAACAAGAAGTCAAGTTAAAACTTGCACATATAAACCATTTGACGTGATGAAACAGAATACAGGGGCAGCCATATAGCATTGTTAAAATAACTATTTTAACAATGCTAGTATTTAACTTTTAGCTGAAACATTAATTATTGAATATTAAGTCAATTGGGTTCCTTCCACACACATTGGCTTTTAGTTCATATAGGATTGATATTGATATTGGTTATGAATAACCTTGAGTCAAATGTTCATTTTAGTCTATGCTGCAGGCTGCTAAGAAAATGGATGTTCATAATTTGGACACCCTTTATTTAAACCATGCAAACTTTTTTGACCCAGCTCCCTAAAAGAATCTGAATCGAGAATCGTTTGGAACCGGAATCGAACTAAGAAACCAGAATCGGAACCGGAATCGCTCAAATTCAAACGATGCCCAACCCTATTCAAAATGCTTTAAAATGTCAGGCAATATGGGGAACTCTGCTCTTAAAATGGCTGTCAAGCCATAAGTTAAAAGGCCTGAGGCCAAATATAATTGTCTTACCTGCTCTAGATGGGCATGGCTCTAGTTTGAGGGGTTCGCGTCATCATATTTTCTATGAACTATGGATAACATTTCTGTCTTAAACCACAATATAATCATCACTATTTTCTGGATGACTTGGGCTCCCATTCGTTGGTACAAGATGTCTGAGTGGAGCACAACACTTTCCAACAATCTTCTCTTAGCAGTTGGCAACTCTTATCATGTTGCAATTCATACACAAACACACATGCGTACACACATACTTATGTTCAGTGAACAAGAGACACTTTCTCTTATTTGTGAATGAGTATCTACGGCTGAATGGTTAAGTGTGTGCTCTGTCTCTGTGAAGTCAACAGCCCAGGGAGGATTACGTGGAACAACATCACATGAACGAGGGAGAAAAAAGCTCTTGACTGAGGAAAACCTTGTGTGCAGTGGTTGCTGTAAGGAATTGCCTTGTAATAATAATTTAGCAAATGGCTACGCAAAACATCTTCAGGTGTAAATTACTCATTAAATCTAAATAATTCTGATAGTCACATCTTTTGTGATTGTGTAATATATTGTTTTACTGCTGGATCAGTTTTCAATTGCTCCCCCTCTTGATCCCCTCTGACAGTGCACATCTATTTTTGAAGATGTGTTGCTACATTATTCATTACTAGGCAGTGCCGTTGGCGCACCCCGTGGGTGACCAACATGCACAGGTTATAATCTTACCTTCTTGCTAGCCCCTCCCATCTGTCAGTTTACTGAAGGGAAAAGGGTCTGTTGTTGGCCGTAGCGAAAAGATGGCAGTGTTTGACGTTACCAAATGAGGCAGGCTTTCCATGCCGCTGTGAATGACGCAGTCCTCTCTCAAATGTAGCTTACCAAGGATGAACTCCCTCAACTGGTGCACACTGTTTGTTCACTGAGGTTTCTACTCAAATGAATGATTTTATTTATTCATTTCATTAATTTCATTTATTCATTTGTTAATTCATTTCTTCAAGAAAGACAGATGACATTCTTGAAAGACATTCAAGAAAGACAGATGACATTCTGCGCTGTTCATAACCTCAAAACCTCGTACGTGGAGGCCATCATAAACCGAGGAGCCCCTGTATTCATATTAGTTCTCAAGGTTTTAAAGTATTACGCAAACATTATTAGTCACACACTATTGCACTGAGTTGCCTCACTGCTTCCACTGTTCTGCTGTCCTCCTCTGTCCTGTCTGTAATACGGTTTTGTCCACTTTCAAGGTTAGCTCACCATTTCAGCACAATGTACAGTCAACAATATTTAGCAATGAAATTCATTTTTATGTTTGCTAAGTTAGTTTTAACCCATGCTTTTATACAGAGAAGTTGTGGTCTTTCCATACAAATGTTCTATATCTTTTCAACTTTTAAGGTTCTGTTATAAAATTTTCTGTTCCACATCTGCTTTCTGTATGAAAATATTCCTCTTGGCCATAATTCATAAAATACCTGCAGTGGTCTGAAGACAGCGGGGTATGCTAAAAGTTTGAATTATTATTGTGCTAGTAATGTGGCTCAAATAGCATCGTTGGGTATGAAGACGGTTTTTATTGTGATTTATTTACATCGCTGTAGTACAAATAATCAGACCATCTGCCTGTCGCAGTAGAGGCCAAGACCAACCACTTCGTGCTTGGCAGGTTAAACAGGGTGCCATGATTCAAACTTGTGTTAACAGGAAATAATTTTTTTTACTAGTTAACATGGAGGATATCTATCTATCTATCTATCTATCTATCTATCTATCTATCTATCCTATCTATCCATCTATCCATCTATCCATCTATCCATCCTATCCATCCATCCATCCATCCATCCATCTCTGAACAGGCTGAGCGCAAAATTAAAATGCGTTCAGTCTGTTTTATATTTTGTTCAACCTTAAGAACTTGTTTTTTAAAATTGTATATACCTTGGTAAGAGCGAATTCTAAACCCCTCAGGTTCCAACATATGTTAGCTAATTGAACCCAACTGTTGTGTTTTATAAAATGTTAAACTTGAGCACATTTTGTTTTCTAACCCATAAAACCTTACAGGCATGGAAGAGTTTGTCTCTGAAATTCAGGTTTGTAAGCCACTGTAATGGCTAACAGATCGCTGTAGATGGCGGTGGAGTATCGCTTTGGATTTGAGCTCAGCACAGCTTTTGAGTACAAAACACTTCGACAGTGAATTTCGACTTATGTTGGTTATGAGGGGGAGACACATTGGTATTCGGACAAGTTTAGGCACCTCACGCGAACGAAGTTTGTAATGTATATGTATGGTATAAAAAGAGTACGTGTCGTGGTTGGTAGGTAGAAAGTGTGTCATATGATCATGAGAAACGATGATGCAGTTCATGGAGTGAATGAGGAACGCCATGTGAAAAAGCCACTGACGGTGCATTTCTTAGTTATTTTTATCAAGAAATTATTTTGTCATCAAAAGCCCCTAGTCTTGTTTTTATTGCTTTATAGTTTCAGGTGTCACAAAAGCCAAATATTAGCTTGAAAGTCAATGTTCTGCTTAACACATTTCTCTTCACAAAAAGCGTGTTCCCCCACTTTTTTTGGTCAGAAACCGATGCATCTGGTGAAACAAGCCCATGTCTACTGCTGATTACTAATGAAAGGAAAATGCTAGAGACAAACTTTTTTTTTTCGATGAAAAAAGTCCACTTTTTGGGGGGTAAATTCGGTGGGCAGTGAATGCGTTTATTTAATATTTGTATTTTTGAGTTGGATCATTTGTTTTTGTTTTTAATTTTGTATTTTTTTTTTATCTTGAGTGTTGTTATACTTATCGATTATTCTGTGTGTGGGTGGTGCCAAGACTAATTTAATAAGAATCACTCAAATGTTTAAAGGTACCATAGCAGATGTTGTTCGCTTGTGTATGTATTTTTTAAGACCAAAAGCTATTTCTTTTCTTTCTCTTCTTTGTTTTTTTTGAACGCATCTTTTCGTAAATCCATACATTATGGCCCAAGATAACCGGGCTGACTCACAATGTATGTGACGGGAGCGATCAAATGCCAATGACCTCTTAGTGTAGCTGCTCCGTTTCCTTCTCTGAGTGCCTGTGACTCATAATCTATACTGTGCACTAAAGCCGGAGGGTTAATCAGGGCTCAACTTCAATGTCAGTTTTCCGCATGTCCAGCTTTGTAAATGGGTCAGAAATCAACTCACGTCAACAGATATGTATCAAAAAGTGAAATGGCTGACTTTAACCAAAGTGAGATACCCTATTTAGGACAATAAAAGATCACCATGTGTGTTCTCTTTTACAAACCCACAAGTCGTTTACCACTGGGTTACATCACCTTTCCTTGTAACAGCACTCAGTATGCGTTTGGAAATTGAGGACACTAATTGTTGAAACTTTTGAGGTGGAATTCTTTCCCATTCTTACTTGATGTAGAACTATAGTTGCTCATCAGTCCAGGGTCTCTGTTGTTGTATTTTGCACTTCATAATGCACCATGCATTTTAAATGGGAGCAGGCCAGTCTAGTACTTGCACTCTTTTACTAAGAAGCCACACTGTTGTTACGTGCAAAATGTTGCTTGAAATTGTCTTGCAGAAATGAGAAGGGGCGTCCCTGAAAAAGATGTTGCTTGATTGGCAGCATATGTTGCTCCAAAACCTGTACAGGTATATGTACCTTTCAGCATTATTCGTAACTTCACAGATGTGCAAGTTACCCATGCCACAGGCACTAACACACCCCCATACCATCGCAGATGCTGACTTTTGAACTTCACGCTGATAACAGTACAGAGGACACGATGTCCATGATTTTCAAAAACAATTTGAAATGTGGACCTGTCAGACCACTGCACACTTTTCCACTTTGCATCAGTCCATATCAGATGAGCTCGGGCCATAGAAGCCGGCGGCGTTTCTGGGTGTTGTTGATATATGGCTTTTACTTTGCATGGTCGAGTTTACTGTTGCCCCTGTCCCAGCTTTTTTGGAACGTATTGCAAATAACTTCATTGGCCGTCAGATGTTTACAGTACTACGTCCCAAGGCTAAAAATAAACTAGCTTTTGGATTCAAATATATATTGTGCACGATGACGACGCAGAGTAAATGTCTTTTGCGGATCATTGATCGGATCGGCAAATTATGACATTAAAGCCGATAAGCCGACCAGCATAAAATGCTAATTATCGGCCGTTTAGGATCAGGCCGATAAAATCGGTGTAAAGTCTAGTTGGTATGTATGTGTGTGCATTCTATACAGCTAGACTCATGTCACATTAAATTATATGATTTAGACATTTAGATATGATGGGCGCAAATTATTTGTCTTTCCTTCCCCTTTGGCAACAAACAATTTGCCATTGTGTTCTATTTTATATTAGGATAGACCTCCAGGTGTTATTCCATGTGCTTTTCAAAAACAAATAATGTGCTATTAATGTTGTTACAGTTGTTTAATTGGTCTCATGCTAGTAGCGTAGGTTAGTCAATAGAATATGGCATGTTCCAATGTACGTACAAATTCAGGTTAAGTTGCCGCCGTAGAAACAGAACTCAGTCATAAACCAAAGTCCCTATACTTATTGAATTCTGTGCACCATTTTTCAGCAATATGTAAATTATCACATTTATTTTGCAGTTATTTTCACATTTGAGCTGCATTGCAGCTGCATTTTTAAAAAAATGCTTACAGCCAAAGTGAAACTAAATCCTGGGTGGCTCTCAGTGGAGGTTTGGCTGACATGCTTCTTTTTGCTTCACTGCGTGTGCACAAAGGTGCTGCCCAAAGCTGTCAACAGAGGCATAACCCATTTACTTCGTCTGGTATTTTGTTTTTTTGAAGGCGTATTTCAATTTTCCTCTGCCTTGACAAGGCAAGTTTTGTTTATGTTGCGTACACGTCACAATTTGACGAGAGTGGTTTTGATCAACTGTCTTTTTAATTCAAAATATGGAAAGCTGTTATATTAATAAGTCAAATTTACAGGCTTCAACTCTCACTAGGTGCGTTAGCTGCATTACTATTGGTACAAATGTTAATTCCCTAAAAATACCTTGGGAGTTAGTGAGTCATTCCCTCCACATCGGCTGTTTCCCCACTATGTGACTCCCATTCTAATCCCTGACTTCATTTTTTACAGACCCAAATGCTTATTTGGAAGGAAACAACTCCCTAAGCCATCAGCTGTCGTGCCATCTGTGTAATGTTGCAGACTGACGCTGGAATCAATCACTGAGTGTCATTTGACCTATTGGTTGCACGTGCGCCTGCTCATTTGCCAGCAAATTCATGTAATATAAGAAAGTGCAGTTGTTCCTTCAACATTCTTGAGTCATTTTTAGGGATTGCTGGTAAAGTATACAATTAGCTGTACAAGTTAAATGCCGTGGTAAAAGTTGACAAATTAAAGAATGTTAAGTGATTTGTGAAAATGAAATTACCACATTTGTCTGCTGTCATTAAATAGGCTGCTTTTTGCTCTCCCTGGACAACACATCTGATATCTCAATATGATTTTTTTCAAGAAGGTCATGGGGGACAGGGGCAGGTTTTTGATATCTGCTGTAGCCAGCGTGCAATGAGATACCATAAACACCGCAGACAATATTGATTGAGCTGCCCTGTGTTGCAATTGCTGTTATTCTAAACATTGTTGTGGATTCGAAGTTCAAATCATCAAGGTGCACAACCATAAACCCTCGTTATGTAACTCACTCAGATTGGACTCACAAAAGTATTTAATTGGGCAGTCTTTAGCAAGACCTAGTGGCCTACAAAAGACCAGACTCTCGTAGCAGCGTAAGGCAAGAGAGGAGCAAGCAGAGGTACCTTAATCGGACGCAGAAACACTGTTGTTGGGATGGACTAACAACGAAGCTCATAGGTAACCCCTTCAGAGCGCCACTCCTATTAATCTTCCTCTTCAGCATTCACTGACTGGACAATTTGTGCTTGAGAGTTAATAGATTTGTTTTCAAGCTATTCCCAACACTTAAATTGGTTATTTATGAATTAAAAATGGACAGACCAATAGTATTGATGTGTGGAAGAAAATGCAGAATTAACCGTATTTGAACACATAAGGTTCCCTCCCCACTGCAACCATATGCAGGTAGTCAGCTGACCTCATTTTTGGGACAATTAACACACAGTGATCTGAGAAATGACATGAAAAGCAAGCCCTAATCATAAATCAGCCCCCCTCATGCAGAAGGCGTTTGGTAGGATGGGTGCAATACTAATATTTTTCTTTACCCTGATGCACTACGGAACAGGGTGAGTATGGATTTGTCAGAACACATGGCCTTTTCCCATTGCTCTAGCCTCCAATCGGTTTGCTCCCTAACAAATGATGTCTCTGTCCCAGTTGGCCTCAAATAAGTGTTTTTCTCAGGGCTACACTAGGGCTGGGCGATATGGCCTAAAATCTCAGATTAAAAAAAAAAATAATAATAATAATTCGATTTACGATTTTTTTCAGATTTTGTATTTTTTCCCCAAACCTTTTTTTTTTTTTTTTTTTAAATTCTTGTTTTCCTACCTATTTACCTTTTTCCTAAGAAAACAGTAAATGCAAATGACAGAAAACTCAAAAAGTTTTGCTTTTATTTTATGAAAAACTTAAATGAAAGCCCTAGTTCCCTAGTGGAATTAAAGTGCCAAACGTCTGTCGTGAATAAAAATACTTTTGGAAACATAAATGTAGCATAGCACATTGTATGCAAATAAGTAATAAATCCACTCCAATACTAATTGATAATGTGCAAACCTACAACTTTTTTTAAGGTTTGTTTTCAAAGATAAAGAGTGCCACTTGTATCCCTGGATATCTGAACAAAATAGGATATTTTGGTTGAGGGGTAGGACATGAGGTCTTTGCTTGTTGTCTACAGTCCTCTCCAAAAGTATTGGAACGGCAAATTCGATGCCTTTGTTTTTGTTGTATATTGAAGACATTTGGGTTTCAGATCAAAAGATGAATATGTGACAAAAGTTAAGAATTCCAGCTTTTATTTAATGGTATTTACATCTACATGTGTTAAACAACTCAGGACAGAGGACCATTTGTTTGAAGCCACCCACTTTTCAAGTGAGCAAAAGTATTGGAACAGACATTAAGTTAAAGTGAATAATATTTCATATTTGGTGGCATAACCTATACTTACAATAACTGCATCAAACCTGTGGCCCATTGACTTCACCAGACTTGCATTCTTAATTTGAAATGCTTTTCCAGACATTTACTCATTTGTTTATGGGGGTTTCTCCCTTCAGTCTCCTCTTCAGGAGGTAAAATGCATGCTCTATTGGGTTAAAGTCCAGTGATTGACTTGGCCAATCCAAGACCTTCCACTTTTCCCCCCGATTAAGTCCTTTGTTGTGTTAGTAGTGTGTTTTCTGGTCATAATCTTGTTGCATGATGAAGCTTCTCCCGATTAGTTTGGATGCATTCTTCTGTAAATTGCTCGAAAAAAATGTTTTGTAGACTTCAGAATTCATTCTGCTGCTACCATCATGAGTTACATCATCAATAAAGACAAGTGAGCCTGTTCCAGAAGCAGCCATGCAAGATGCAAATCACTCATCAACAGAAAGAATGTTACTGTTACAGTATTTTTGCTCACTTGAAAAGTGGGTGGCTTCAAACAAAAGGTGCTCTGTCCTGAGTTGTTTAACACATCTAGGTGTAAATACCATGAAATAAAAGCTGGAATTCTGAACTTATGTCTCATATACATCTTTTGCTCTGAAACCCAAATGTCTTCAGTATACAACAAAAACAAACGAATTGACCTTGCCGTTCCAATACTTTTGGAGGGGACTATATATCTTTGATATATTTAAACTCATGTACGGCTGCATGGTTCCACAGGACCACCTCTGTCGTAGCAGAATAAAACGACACCCCCCAGCTCTCAGCTGATTTTCTCACAAGGACTGTTATACAAATAGGGTAAGACTACTTTAGCAAGATCCTTGCGGCTAAGTAGCACATAATGTAGCTGGAGACTGACTCTCGCTACTCTTCCACTGAGAAGGAACAGAGCGTTTGTGTGGCATCTTGGAATGTTAAAGAGAAACTAAATATGCAGGTATGTACGTGAATAGTTTCTTAGTACATACCTGGGTTGTACAGTTTTCATCAAGTGGATGAATGCAGTCTTTCCGGTCTAGATGTGAGCCATCACTTTAGTGATGTGCAAAGCACTCCATCGTGCCCATTTTCATATCATACATGATGCCTTCGATAAATGATTCCATCGCAGCAAGCTTCTTTTTAGCAGAGTTTGTTGGTTGTAGCAGTCCTGTTCCCCATGTAAAGACTGACTCCCACTCGGCTGGATGTTGATGTTTTCGATCGTGAACGTGAAATAAGTTTGCTGTGCTGCTGTCTAATGTTGCAATGGGCTTTTGACAGACTTAACAGCGTGCAGTTACTTATTCCATGTCCGTCGTCACAATTCCTTTCTTTTGAACAAACTTTTCGCTCTCATTAATGGTAGCCATGTTGTTACGCTAGTCTGTAACGGAAACAAGGGGAAGGGCGGAAGCTGCGGAAGCTCTAAGGGACGAAGCGTGCACCGCAGCAAGGGGGGAAAAAAAATATTTTTTAGAATGTCCGCATTAAAAGTTTATTTTTTAGAATGCCCGCAAAAAAAAACTTGAATGAATCGAAAACAAATTATATATCGCCCAGCATTAAGCTATGCAGGTGCCACCTATTATGCTGTGCTCTTGCTTTCCCTATTAAACTATGAGTTTTAGTGTTGCTCTGTTATACAGGAAGTCCTCGAGTTACAATGCACTCGACCTACGACGTTTCGACTTTACGACGCCCGTGCCTCGTCCGCCATTTTGTCCCAGCACCATAGTGTTTTTTGCTTAGCTAGTGCATAGTGCTTGTCTGTGTTTGTGCGCCGGGAGTATCTTTGCCTTTTTTCACACTCTCAGCAGTAATTGTAAGTACAGCATCTTATTTTTTTATTTTAATGGATTTTAGTTTCTTTATACGAAGTGCTAACCTTTCCTGCTACGGTCACCTGACCGTGGTCGGGAGACGCAGGGGTTAACTCCCTTCTTTCGTTGCACAGCTGAGCTGGGTGGCGGCAACAATAAAGGCACGAAGCACCAATTTCCTCTTTAATGGCTTTATTAGCTCCTCTGCACATTCAACGTCAACGGGTCCTTCGCTAATCGCTACTGTTCCCCGGTCACCGTCACTACACTTGCCACTGTACACACTCGCACCTCCATGCATCCCTTCCTCCTTCACGGTCCTGCTGGACGACGCCTGCGCAGTCCCGTCTCACTCACACATCGGCGCACACGCCCACACACACTGAGCTTGCTGTCACAATCACGTGGGACAATACCCGTAACAGAAGTATTTCCCCGTAAATTTTGACGGTGAAATCCGACTTGCGCGGAAATTCGTGTTACGTCGCCAGCGTAGGAACGGAACTCGTTTGCAAATCGAGGACTTCCTCTATTTTTAATTCACTAAGCGCCCAAGAGACACTTTTTATTGGCAAGTAATGGATCACTGCCATCCTATTGGGCTTTTTTTTTTTTAAAAAAAAAAGCCCAATAGAATGAATTAAAATGATGTAAAAAAAAGTTCCAACTTCAAACATCCCCTCTAGTGGATGTCAGATGTGCAAGTGAACTTTTCTGACTCCGAACATGTTAATTGCAGAACATTGAAGGTTTAAATTAGCTGAGGGTACTTTCCATTAATATAAGGTGGCCCTTATAAGCTGTTCTTTCCTCACTGTTTCAGTTTACACTTTCAGAAGCTGTCTGACTTGCAAGGCTCATTAAGGAATCACCAACCTTTGTCACCTCACTGATAATCACTCAGCATTTGTTCTGAGAACTTGTGACTGACATCTTTTAGTTAGGTTTTCTAATGCGCCACTGCAGTGTTGGTTGCTAAAGCTTCGGCTTTTGTCCATAAACAACTTAATCCGGTAAGCCATGTCCGATAACAATTGCAGCTGCTGTAACGTTACAGCAGACTTTGCATTTCAGTAATAATGACTGTCAGGATAAATCACACAATGCAGATTCCTTGCTATTGCTCTGAGGCGTTTCAGGGCTAGGTCAGGTCATCACACTCCATTTCTGCAAATCTGTGCTCTCGAATGAAATATTATAATGTGATTCCACTTCTGTGGCAAGCCAGGAGCAGACGTCGCACAAGCCCCAAAGCTAATCGTAGAGGTTGTTGAAAGTTGTTGGACTCAAATTGACTAATCCGACACTGCTTTAAAAGGCTGCAATATTCATTCACCAGTGTATCGTGTCCTCACTAAACACTGGCTGAATTTCACTTCCAGATGACTCTCCCATCTAAGCATGTGTAAATGCCTCAGTTTCAGTGTTGCAGTGTTCTACGTTTAGCTTATAGTGAACCATCCATCCATCCATCCATTTTCTGAGCCGCTTATCCTCACTAGGGTCGCGGGCGTGCTGGAGCCTATCCCAGCTGTCATCGGGCAGGAGGCGGGGTACACCCTGAACTGGTTGCCAGCCAATCGCAGGGCACATAGAAACAGACAACCATTCGCACTCACAGTCATGCCTACGGGCAATTTAGAGTCTCCAATTAATGCATGTTTTTGGCATGTGGGAGGAAACCGGCGTGCCCGGAGAAAACCCACGCAGGCACGGGGAGAACATGCAAACTCCACACAGTCGGGGCCGGGGATTGAACCCGGGTCCTCAGAACTGTGAGGCTGACGCTCTAACCAGTCGTCCACCGTGCCGCCCATAGTGAACCACACAACTGAAATTAAATTGAAAGAATATTAACAAGGCAGATGCGTAGTGTATCAGGGACATCCCTTATTAATGTTTAGGACTCGCTTCAAGGCTTTAAACTTCAGCTTGATGTTAGCAATGCACCAAGTCGGTCTTTTTTTTTTTTTTTTTTTTTACTTGGCGTGTACGACCAACCCTGTAGCCATATACAGATGATTGGAAAATATATTTTTTAACTTTAGTGAAGTAGTAATTGTAATTGCTTGATTAATTGATTATTACTGCAGTGAAATGCCCTCACAGAGCCATAATGACAAATAAGGAAATTGACGGTTAAAAAAGTGCCTATACAGCGCCTGGAATAAGTATTTAACACGCCCCATTTTTCCTCACTTTATATACAGACCCTTTCCAAAGAATTTGAACATCATGGTAAAGTTTTAGAAGAAGAATCACTTTTTATTGTCATGAACATGCATGCATGCACACACGAAATTTGTTCTCTGCATTTAACCCATCACAGTGAACACATACACATGTTAGTGGAACAAACTGGAGCAGGGGGCAGCTGAAGCGCATTGGGGAGCATTTTGGGGTATCAGTATCTTGCTCAAGGACACCATAGCCGTGAGTCCGGGGATGTTGGCAGATGGTCTTGAACCTAGGTCCCCCACGGTGGTAGGCGATGATCTTAACCATTGTGCCACGGCTGCCCTTTTTATTAGATGTTTATTTCTGGAATTTCATTCAAAAAGTTAAACTTTCAAAATTTAAAGTATCTGTTTTATTGTTACATAATTTGGGCATCCAGCCCATAAAACTTATGAAATCAGGAATTCAAAAAATTTGGAGGAAGACTGGTGAAGAACAGAATCCAGTGTGAAATATCCACAGTTGGTCATGATTTGGGGTGCAATGTCCAGTGCAGGTGTTGGTAAACTCTGCTTTCTTAAATCCAAGGTCACCGCAACAGTCTACCAGAATGTTTTAGAGGACTTCATGATTCCTTCTGCTGAGGATCTGTATGGAGATGCAGTTTTCATTTTACAGCAGGACCTGGCCCCTGTTCATACCGCCAGAAGCACCAAAACCTGGGTTGATGCCCATGCCATCACAGTGCTTGACTGGTCAGCCAACTTGCCGGATCTAAAACACATTGAGAATCTAAGGGCTATTATCAAGAGGAAAATGAGGGGCACCAGACCCAAAAACAAAGAACTGAGAGCAAGCGTCAAGGAAATCTGGGCTTCCATAACTCCCAGACAATATCACGGTGCATCGAGGCAGTGATTAAAGCAAAGGGATTCCCAACCAAGTATTGAAAATTAGCATATCGTTTTTAAAGTACCATATTTTGATTGATTTTAATTTGACCCTAATTTCTTTTTTTTTCTTTTTTTCTAAAAAAACAACTGAGAAGTAAATGGTAATTTCTTCACAGTATTCTAATTTTTTGACTTCCTGATTTTGTGGGTTTTATAAGTTGGAAGCCCAAATTATGTAAACATAAACACATAAATACTTGAAATTGGTAATTTTTTGGCGCTGAATCTATAATCTATTAAAGTTAAACTTTTTTAATGGAATTATGGAAATAGCTAAACTTTTCCATGATATTTTTTTTTTTGGAAAGGGTCTATAAATTACTGGACCCTCAGAGTTTCAGAACCACGTGGTATGTGATCCCTCACAGTTGTGACCATTTGGTTTCCGATAAATACCCTGTCGTTTACTGCCCATCTGTCTTTAGAGCTGTTATGTTTTGCGGTGCTGTTGCGGTTGATGATTTTATGGAGTATGGAGTTGGCAGGGGCAGGAGATTGGCCAGCACTTGTGCCATGGAGATCCAAGGAGACATAATGACAGCTTGGGCTGGTTCTCGGCTTTGTTCTTCTTTGGGTCATTTTTGCGAAATCTCTAAAAAATATGTCATCTCCTTTTAAGCTGCTGTAATGGAAGGGGGCCATGTTTCAGCATGGCAACAGTGCAGTGTACTGAACTGGGTGTGAATAATTTGCAAGACTCAAGCTATTTAAAAAAAAAAAAAAAAAAAAAAAAAAGCCCTAAAAGAGTACATTTATGAAAATTCATATTTTTTTAAAAATCTTTTTCTAATGATCCATTGGTTTTCTCCAGGTTGACTGCAAGCAATTGGACAATCAAACTGCCGTCTCCCTGAGTTCACAGTTGAAGGGTGAGTTAAGAATGGCCCTGTGTCTGATTTAATTTTTATTCAGCGCTCACAATATGACTTACAAATGAAGCACAGAGATAATGAGCATTACAAATAATTTGCATGACAACTTGAGATATCTTTGGGACTGTTGCATGTATGAGAGGACAGAAATGACTAATGAGTAGTAAAACAAAATATGTCAAACGGGAGCACGCAGCAGGGTGGGTTTGTAGTTATGTTGCAGCTACATTATAAATCTTTATCTCCCCATTGTAACAGAACACCACATTGCTGGATGTCGTTAACAGAATTGAGCCGAAAACTCGTCGGTATTGCTTTTAGCAGGGAAATATTCCTTGGTTAAGTGGTCTTACCCTTATCGAAAGTCAGTGATATTATCCAGTTTCACTAAAGTGGTGTACAAAGATGCTGGTAATTGGGACAAATTTGAGCATGTTTCCTCACTTTGCGTCAAAGTCAGTAAAGGCCTGATTGTTGAATAGCTCCAAATAATCCTGAGCAATTATCCTGTGGTCTGGGTTCTGCTTGACAGTCGGGGCTGTTAAACCTTGTGTTTCGATCTCAGATCAAAGGCCATTACAATAAGGGTGGCAAACCGTGTGAAAGGTTAATCAAATAATTATTTAAGTAAATCAAATGAAACCCAATTAAACCAAATTAGGATGTTAACTCAAGTATACACGTATAGAAATAACCAGTAGTCAGTCCTGTAGTAAGTGGATTAGTGGAGATGTATGTATGGTTTTTGTAAGATGCAAACATATTCAAAGGTTAACAAAACCTCCTTGACGATCTCAGGGGCCTTGACACCTGTTCTATATTCACGATCTCAAATTGTGACTACAGAAATCAGAGAATATTTACTGTTGAGAGACTGAAAGTCTGAGGATTCGGACAATTTTAAGTTAAGTCTCTAAACGATTAATCATTTATCAAACTAATTGTCGATTAATTTGGTAATTGATTAGTTGTCAATTAATCAACGAATTGTTGCACTTCTGATATGTACCCTGCTTTGTATACACCGATGTAAGTTATATACATGAACCAGAGGCCCTAGCCTCAGTGCCATTTTTATTCACTCTGCGGGCACAATTGTCTTCTTTGTTTCGTCCCCTCCGAGGGGTACGCTTCATATCTTTGCTTCAGCATGATTATTTTTAGAAAGACTCAAATATCAGAGGACCCTAGACTCTCTCATTCCTCCATGCCTTTTTGTCACTCTTTGCTTTGTTACTCGCCAAACTCTCAAACTTGTCACTCATGGATAATTATGCACCGTGGGAATCCTTTTATTCCACTTAAGAGCATGAAGCCATGTCACCAATCTTTTCTCACTGTTGTGACTCATTTACTTAATTATTTGAGAAAGCCATTCGAGGACTATTAAAGTGGCCACCCACCACATATGTTTTACACACGAGGACCGTTCATTCACCACCGGGAGTCGTTGAGCCTGTAAAAACACTTTACAGTGTCATACTCTGCAACAGCTTTCAAAAGTGTGGATACAATAAACCTGATGTTGTAATAACGTCATCAAGAGGTTTTCAACAGCAGGGTTGAGATTCAACGTGCATATATCAAGTCTTAACTAGAATGTCTCTGTGTGGCTAGAGCATGCCACCCCAAGGCGAATGATACTGAAGTCCATCTGACTCTTTTGATTAATGTTCCCCTCCAATCCTAGCTGTGGCAGTAATGCACATTGTGAAGTTGGTTGCCAGCTGCCACTGCAGTGCCATCTGCGTCATACATTTTGTATGAGAAGTAACCCAAACCACCTCATAGTTGGGGCCTCAGCAGCTGGCAGTGTTAAGGCCTTCCAGGAATTGTTGTTTATTGTTTTGAATTGCCTTTGGGGTGGCCTGAACATGCCCGAAAATGCACCGGTTTTTGCCAACTTGTGTATCCTGATGAAAGTGGAGGGATTTTTGCGGTCCTAAATGTGGGCCGTAAAAACTCACTCAGTAGAAAAAAACTAGCCCCCGACACCAGTTTGACCGGTCAACATAAAATTGGGCGAAAATATCTATCACAGTAGGATGCACAAAAGTCTTGAGGATCCATAACTGAACGTGAGCACGATCTAGGAGTGTCAATCGGAAGCAGGTATACTAGATGTGAAAAGTCAATTAAAAAAGTAAATATACTGAAATAATGTTGAACACACCGTAATTTACTTACACATTTGGCGCCAATTTAGTTGAACACAAAGCCATTATTCTGTTCTATGAATGGAAACATTAATTGTACCTTCTGCCATATAGTGGAAGAGCATTTATTTGTTCTGCCTCTCACTATACGTTGCTGATATATATATGTGTGTGTGTATATGTATATAGTTGAATAAAAAATGTATTATTTGTAGTAAATAAATAAATAAGGAGCATTTGTGTCGTCCTCGGCCGGTCCATAGGAGACGAACACTGGCGCAAGGCTGACCGGTGGGGACCCTCCAGTGGTCCAATCCAATTGGTCACGGGGGCCTTCAGTCTCAATTACTGTAATGAATGTTCAGTCGTATTTATTAAAAAAACAAAAACAATATTTCACAAATTCTGTTAGGGTATGTAAACTTATGCGCAAAACTGTACATATGCAGTCATACGTACCCCTGTCATATTGGAATGAAAGTGTAGGCTACATCTTTTTCATAACATCTAGGTGGCAGTGGCATATTAGAATGAAAGTGTACAGCTTTTTCATACCTCTAGATGGTGACCTACATCTTTACAAATATTTGATAGCTCCAATATTCTTTTTTTTTTTTTCATACCATGTGCTCCATTCACAAAAGCTTCACAAAATTTGCAACTGATGGCACACTGCATTTAGACAGTTTCCACATGATGTGTTGCCTTCGATTCAAAGGTTAGTTTCCTATGAAATACAGACTTTAGACATGGGACGGTATCAGATTTTGAAAGTATGTTAACCATCAGTAAAATGATTATGATTTCACACTATTGCAATCGTGTCTCTGCTCAAAAAAAAAAAAAAAATCTTTTCACGCTGATGATTTTAGCGGGTTTGAAACAGTGACTTTTTGAAACCATGACTTTTTAAAACTGCGGTATACCTTGAAACAGGTAACCATCCGAAGCCTAGTTAATGTTAAACTATTAAATCTTATTAGAATCGATTATCCTATCGATTATTCCATTGAATACGCGCCCCCCCCAGCCCTATGTGCAAGAAATGTCCGTGTGGAAAACACGGATGGTGGCATGAACATGGTTCTGGCGGACCTTTGAGGCAGAAATTTTGTGTTGACCTGTTTTATAATCAACTTATTTGAGGTATTATTTAAGAAAAAAAATTTTTTTTTCCCCAGCCATATTACAGTGCTTTTAAAGTGTGTTGGAGGGGTACTTTGAATCTAAACTATATTAAAAAAATAAATAAATAAAATGTTTCCTTATATCGGCTTGCTATTACAAATTTTCACCTATCGTGGGTCGGTCTCAAATGGAATTCCCACAATGAATGAGGATCACTGCATATGCTATTTTCAAACTCTGAATCCCAATTTCTTTCTTGTGAATGTTCCTAGTTATGTTTTTTTTTTTGTCCCGTTCATTGATAATGACTCGAAAATCTCACGCGGTTTTGTTTTTGGCTTCTCTTCCCAGATTTGGAACAGCGTATGTTTTGTGTCATCATCCAGTCAGAGTTGTTCACACCATTACAAATGTGCAGTAGTTTATATTTATAGAATTTGTATGTTGTTTCTCACTCAGCCCCCACACTCCGGTTCCCTCGACTACCTTCTTATCTGCGCTATCTGCACATCAAGTTCCTCAGTTCCATCCACTCATCCAGCCCCATCCTTCCCTGTGACCAGACAGGACGCAGATGGATCCAGTATCAAAGCCCACGTTTGTTTTGGAAATCTGGCTGTGGGAGTGGTAGCCAGATGCAAAAACAATGTCGTCATTCAGGCAAAGCCACGTTAGAACCTGCTGTCACTGACGCTGTAGATTCATTCCCAGCAGAGTTGTTCTCTGACTGTTTCCATGACATCTGTGTTACATTGCGCAGACTGCAGATACTTCTTGGAAGGTTGATTAAAGGATGTATCGCAACCATAGCAGAGCTTCATTAAGTAGTGCATCTCTTTTAATCACAGTTCTTAAAGCTTCTTGGATGAATCATAACCCACTGTTGTGTGACTGATGTTGGAAAGTGTCAATCACAATGAAGTTGGAAGATTCAATATGTCAATCATGTTTCATGATCATGTTGTGGAAAATGGTGCTCTTGTAATTCCGGTATTGTAAAAACAATAATGACAAAAAGCTGTTCAAGTAAAGTGGGGTACACACATTCCAGCAATGGGGCCAAATTTGAGCATTTTTACTCCCTTGCGATTAAAGTCAGCATTGTCCGATTCTTGGATGTGCTAGGAAAGTGGTCAGGGCAAATGATCATCAAATGTTAAACCAGCCTAGCTTCTTTTTTTCTTGAAACTATTATTATTTTTTTTTTTTGTACTTTCCATCAGTCTGGATGCCCTATGACACCGTACTGCCCCAATGGTGAGGAACAAGGTCAACTGAATTAAATTTTTTGGTACAACAGAAGCAATATACAGTATTATTTTTTTTTCCAAACACTCGCAATTGTTTTTTTTTTTTTAAACAAATGTCCATTCCCATGACATAAACCCTCAAACAATAAAACAGCCAAATGTTTTGCGTCTTGGTATTACTTTTGTAACTATAAACTTTTTAACAGATAATGAACAAGCAATTCAGAAGACGTAATGGCTTGTGGACTTTTTTGTTTTTGTTTTGTTTACCCCCCCAATGCATGTACTTTGTTCTACGAATACACTAACATACTGAATTAAATCAGATTATTATAGTCTAAATGTATTTTCACCACTGTCGCCACCATTACTGAAATAACCCTACCCAACCGCCACCCCTTCTAGGCCAGCAGGACAGAGGTCGTGATTTGATCTCCTTCACCTTGATCAGATTACACTGGAATTAATATAATTACAGCTGTTGCTGATTAATGGGCAGGCAATAATTAGGCCTGTGGATATAGTGTGTGTGCACAACAAAGCGGGAAGTAAAAAGGCTGTTTTCAAGATTCAGTTTACAATAGAGTAGGAAATCAAGATGTGGTTGCTTTACTTGGATCAATTCATGTTTTTTCACAAAAGGATCAAATATCAATATCAGTCAACCCAACAGAGATTTAACACTAGCTGTGCTTTATGTTGCTCTTGTAAAGGCTCTCTTTTTTAAACTTATTTATTAATTTTTTTTAAATCGTAACTCTTCAATTGTCTGGTTGGCAACTCTAGGGTCTGACACTGGCCTTATAGATTTTGTCCATCTCTAATTTGGCAACTCCAAGCAGAGATAAGACATATTTGACTGACAAGTACACCCAGCACAACCCCCCCCCCCCCCCCCCCCCCCAAAAAAAAGGAAAACCGTAAGGCAATTATTCCACATAAAGAGATGACCAAAAGCAAACTTTAAAGAAATGTCCCATAGTAATCCAATAATTACACACATTGATATGCTTCAGTTAAACAAAGAAAAACCCGCTGTCGTCACTGAAATAACTTGCAACTGACAGAAGCAAAATGTATTGAAAATTAACTAATGAAACTCAAGCTTCACTGCAATCCAGTATGCAGGTTTCAACTCCTTCCTCAGATGTTCAATATGTTTTAGATCGGGGCGCATAGGAAGCCATTTCAGAATGGTCCAGTGTTTTGTTCTTGTTAGAGGACCCCTGAGACCAAGCTTTCTGACACTGGGAACTATCTTGATTTCTGACCTCTTTCAAACCTCTTCAGTGTCATCTCATCTGTCCAAGGGACATTCTTCCTGAAACTTTGTGGCTTGTCAGAATGTATTTTGGCCAATTCCAGCCTCATCAGTTTCAACTTATTTCAATGACCATTGTGGGGTTTTCTTTTCTTTAATGGCAGGGTACCAACAATTTTGCCAACTAAAAACCTGTTTAGTCTGGCTTCCACCTGCTTTAGTGCCCTAGAATTGCCAAAGATGGATAGATGTCAAGGGAGTAGGGACATGCCTCTGCTAAATTGTACAAGTAATAATTTTCCACTAGGGCAGCAGCTGTCAGATATTTTTAGTATTGAGTATTCTACCAATGCTCTCATCGTTTAATCGAGTAGTCGAATAAAATTTGATCTAGCATTCTGAAACAATACCAACACAAAATGTGCTTGTGTGGTGCAGTTGTTATTGTTGTCCACTTAAGGTGCCCTTCCATACATTCCACACTGTAGTATCTGTGACTTTGAATATGTGTGGCATTAAAAAGGCAGAGCCTGACCTGGTGAGTGACTTGTGTAATAGAAAATGAGAGCTTATTGGCTGTTGTAAACTCAGGATCGCCAGTCTACGGGTTGAGTGCCTTTGTGGTCAGAGCAGCTAGTGTATAAACGTGTTATGTTTCTTTCTTTCTTTTTACTGCTTTGTGGCAGAGATTTTGCTTAGACTTTTTTTGTAATCGGATTAATCCTTTCAGTCCTATTTTTCACCACATAGTTTCACTTTTGATGTCAGGTGTCTGGTAGGTTGGACTGTTTAATTGTGACACAATGTACTTTCTTGTTTTAATTCCTCCACAGCAGCTTCACCATGTAAATCATACAAACACACATAATTTAGAGACCCTCAACAATTGCAGCAAATGTGATTTTTGCCAATTGCATTTTCATAAGACTCAATCTTCTTTGCATAATTGTTACGCCTCTGAAACGTGTGATGAAATGCAAACATGCTCTCATTTTATTCAACACTACAAAACATAATCAGAATTGTGGAGTGAAACGAGTCTGATAATGTGCCACTTATGCAGTTCTGAAAAGCATTTCTACATCCCAAATGATGTTGAATTCAAATGTATTATGGTAGTGTAGCGTACATCCAAGAATGGGAGGACCAGGGTGGTAAGACATTAAACTGAAGGCTTTTCAAATATTAATAGCAGTACACTGTGTGTTAGTCATCCTGCCTGCATGAACTCCTTTTGTCTTTTGACAAACATAGCACCCATACTACCCTGTTGCGAACCTTTCAGTCAGTGAGCAAGGGTAGCCGAGCAAGCGAATTGACACAATGGAGATTATGCATTCTCTCTGACCACGGGCCCACAAACTGTTATGTTTAAGCTCGGATTATCCCTATGTGAGGTATAATATTGCTGCTGTTTTAAGATGTGGGCAGCCGTTTCTCCCGTCCTCCTCAGAGCAGAGTTCCCCACATTGCCAGCCATTTTATAGCATTTTGACAGATCTTTCAAGACCCACAGATTGTGTTCTGTGACAATATTAAGCATGGAGCCTACCAAAAGAAAGAGTAGACTCTCACCTTTCACCAAAAAAAAAGCTTTTTTAGCCTTGTCCATTCTTTAGTAAACAGCAATAAAACACAAGTTGTTGACAAAAAACACCAGTTTCTGACAAAAAAAAACCATGAGACAAGCTTTTTGTGAAAAGCTACGTCAAGCAGAACAATGACTTTGATTCTAATATTTTTAGTTTTGTTACACCTCGAACTGTAAAAAAAAAAAAAAAAAGACTGAGAGGGCTTTTGATGGCAAAGTAATCATTTATTGACAGATGTACAACTAAGGAACATCCTGTGAGCAATGCTGACACTGTATTGCTTGAGTGTGGCTTCTTTCCATGGTCTTTGCCATTCACTCCATGAACTGCATCATCGTCTCACAATTTCTACTACCTACCCCGACACATACTTTATACCATACATATTCTGTTAGAGGTTGAGGTTCCTTAACTTGTCCCACTTCCAACGTGTTTCGCACCGTCATAATAGTCCTGACAAGCAGAGATTCTCCGTCTAATCTTAATCTTCTACTCAAAAGCTGTGCTGTTCTCAAATCCAAAGCGATGCAATCCAGCCATCGACAGAGATCTGTAGATCATTACAGTGGTTTACTAACCTGAATTTGACAAACAAGCTGGGTGAGACCCTCTTACACGCCTAAACGTTTAAAATGTACTTGACGAATATCTACATCGGTGGCAGTAAGTGGTGGAATTCCAGTTGCTGAATATAAACGTCCCCGACAATGAATATTTGGGACCCACTGTAGAATATTTGGAGTGAATCATACTTACTTTTTTATGCTCAAATTTGATCTCACATATTTTGATATCGAACCCAATTGATTTCAATCTACAGCAAAAACAAAAGAATTGGCCTCACTGTTCAATACTTTAAAACGATCAGTTTAAGTGGGGTGCCATTTTTATTTGACAGCTTGGTTTTTATGATGTCGTAGGTTCATGCTCTGACCTCTGAATTCTCAGCTCCGTGTGAAGCATTTTCTTGATTAACTCCCATGAGTTGACAGAGTGTTACTTCCTGAAGGAAAATATCTGCGTGTGAACCTTGATCTTCAAACCAACATGATCTGCTAAAAGCGCCATGGCTTTTTCAAGCACTTAATATCATCAGATATGTCAAAATGTAGCTTTTAAAAAGGACAATTTGCAAATTTTCCCAATTAAGTAGTTTGCACAGTGGCATAAGAATACAATAGTTAAATGCACAAGCATTTCATTCATCCATCCATATTCTTCCTCTAATCCGAAGTCTGGTCGCAGGGGCAGTAGCTTTAGCAGGTAGAACAGACTTCCCTTTCCCCAGCCACTTCATCCAGCTCTTCCAAGGGGATCCTGAGGTGTTCCCAGGCCAGCCGAGAGACTTAGTCTCTCCAGCGTGTCCTGGGTCGTCCCCGGGGTCTCCTCCCGGTGAGACGTGACTGGAACACCTCACCGGGGACCCCCACCTCGTGACCATAGGTGAGGGTAGGGACGTAGCTCAACCGGTAAATTGAGAGCTTCGCCTTTCGGCTTGCCTCCTTCTTCACCACAACGGACCGATACAAAGTCTGCATCACTGCAGACGCTGCACCGATCCGCCTGTCGAGCTCCTGTTCCATTCTTCCCTCACTCGTGAACAAGACCCCAAGATACTCCTCCACTTGGGGCAGGAACTCATCCCGGACCATGGTCTCAGATTTGGAGGTGCTGATTCTCATCCCAGCTGGTTCACACTCAGCTGTGAACCGCTCCAGTGAGAGTTGGAGATCACGGCTTGATGAAGCCAACAGAACCACATCATCTGCAAAAAGCAGAGATGCAATATTGAGGCCACCAAACGGACCCCCTCTACAACTCGGCTGCGGCTAGAAATTCTGTCCATAAAAGTTATGAACAGAATCGGTGACAAAGGGCAGCCTTGGCGGAGTCCAACCCTCACCGGAAACGAGTCCGACTTACTGCCAGCAATGCGGACCAAGCTCTGACACTGGTTGTACAGGGACCGACCAGCCCGTATCAGGGAGTTCGGTACTCCATCCTCCCGAAGGACCCACCACAGGACTCCCCGAGGGATACTGTCGAACGTCTTCTCCAAGTCCACAAAACACATGTAGACTGGTTGGGCGAACTCACATGCACCCTCGAGGACCTTGCCGAGGGTCCACTGTTCCACGGCCAGGACGAAAATCACACTGCTCCTCCTGAATCTGAGATTTGACTTCCCGACAGACTGTCCTCTCCAGCACCCTTGAATAGACCTTACCAGGGAGGCTGAGGAGTGTGATCCCCTGTAGTTGGAACACACCCTACGGGGGACCACCACCCCAGTCTGCCAATCCAGAGGCACTGTCCCCGATGTCCATGCGATGTTGCAGAGGCGTGTGACAACCAGGACAGCCCCACAACATCCAGAGCCTTTAGGAACTCTGGGGCAATCTCATCCACCCCCGGGGCCTTGCCACCGAGGAGATTTTTAACAACCTCGGTGACCTCAACCCCAGAGATAGGAGAGCCCGTCTCAGAGATCCCAGACTCTGCTTCCTCATGGGAAAGCGTGTCGGTGGAATTGAGGATGTCTTCAAAGTATTCTCCCCATCAGCTCACGATGCCGCAAGTCGAGGTCAGCAGTGCCTCATCCTCACTATACACAGTGTTGATTGTGCACTGCTTCCCCCTCCTGAGATGCCAGATGGTGGACCAGAATTTCGTCGAAGCCGTTCGGAAATCGTTCTCCCTGGCTTCATCGAACTCCCATGTCTGAGTTTTTGCCTCAGCGACCACTAAAGCTGCATTCCGCTTGGGCAGCCGGTACTATCAGCTGCTTCAGGAGTCCCACAGGCCAAAAAGGCCCGATAGGACTCCTTCTTCAGCTTGACGGAATCCCTCACTGCTGGTGTCCACCAATGGGTTCTGGGATTTCCGCCACAACATGCAACGACAACCTTACGGCCACAGCTCCGGTCGACCGCCTCGGCAATAGCGGCAAGGAACATGGTCCATTCGGACTCAATGTCACTCGCCTCCCCTGGGACGTGGGTGAAGTTCTGCCGGAGGTGGGAGTTGAAACTCCTTCTGACAGGGGATTCTGCCAGACGTTCCCAGCAGACCCCCACAATACGCTTGGGCCTGCCAGGTCAGACCGTCATCTTCCCCCACCATCGGAGCCGACTCACCACCAGGTGGTGATTGGTTGACAGCTCCGCCCCTCTCATCACCTGAGTGTCTAAGACATGCGGCCGTAAGTCGGATGACATGACCACAAAGTTGATCATCGAACAGTGACCTAAGGTATCCTGGTGCCAAGTGCACGTGTGGACACCCTTATGCTTGAACATGGTGTTCGTTATGGACAATCGGTGGTGAGCACAAAAGTCCAATAACAGACCACCACTCAGGTTATGATCGGGGCGACCGTTCCTCCCATTCGCCCTTCCAGGTCTCACTGTTATTGCCCACGTGAGCATTGAAATCCCCCAGCAGAATGATGGAGTCCCCAGCGGGAGAGCTCTCCAGCACCCCCTCCAAAGACTCCAAAAAGGGTGGGTACTCTGAACTGCTGTTTGCTACATAGGCACGAACAACAGTCAGGACCTGTCCCCCCACCTGAAGGCGGAGGGAAGCTACCCTTTCGTCCACTGGGGTGAACCCCAATGTACAGGCATCGAGCCGGGGGGCAATACGTACCTGCCCGGCGCCACTCGCTGTGGGCAACTCCAGAGTGGAAGAGAGTGCAACCCCTCTCAAGAGGACTGATACCAGAGCCCAATCCGTGTGTGGAGGCGAGCCCGACTATACCTAGTCAGAACTTCTCAACCTCACACACCAACTCGGGAGGACCTGCCGTAATCAGAACAGATGATCACAATTTTATACGACAGTGCATTACTTTTCAAATGAGATCCGGTCTTGTGAGGGACACTCAAAAAGCATATCGTCACTGTCTGGTGAAATCCTCGCTTCTCCAAAACCACAACTTTTCAAGGAAATCAAAATATAGGCATCTATAGATTTACCAAGCATCTCATCGTAAAGTTGGTGTTATGCCTTATATTACTATCATATACTATGGCACACTCACATCAACAAAACACCTGCCCATAGTCGTGTTCAAACGCAAATTTAATTTGCTAAAAAAAGCGCCAATTTATCACGCTCTCATTGATTAAAAGCATATGGATAAGTCACTGCCGCAAGGTGCCCTCATTATAAGTCTCTGCTGGCGCTGAGCTCCCACCAACAGAAAAGGCTTTAATAGTCAACCAAAGTTAACGATTGTGGTTAGTTCATCTTCCCAAACTCTTTCTCAAAGGTCCTGAGTAATGCAATAAATAAAGCAATGAGCTGACTATGCCGTTTAATAGGTAGAAATTAATCTGTACGTACTTTACCTTTGTGGTTGACCAGTTCCTTCTGCACCGGAGCATTCCCGCTATCCATTTTTAACAAAGCAGTATTACTCAAATGTATCTAACCTGTTTTCACTCGTTAATGTCTAAAAACATGCAGACTTAAATCTTGAGGCAATGTAATGCCCCAAGGCTCCCACTGTGCCGATAAGAAGTGGATTTATATGACACCTCTCAGACAGTTGAAGTGTGCAAGAGAGCTATTTTTAACACTTTAAATTGGTTAATTATGCTTGAAAGTGACATGGTGTGGTGATAGCTCAATAATAGAGAGTTGTGGGGAAAAAATGAAATTGGACCATATTTGGACATAAAAGGTTTCCACTTGACAGCGTGTTTTGGATGCCCAACTGGGTATGAATTTAGCATGTATTCAAATGGCTGGGCTAACAGATTTATACACATTTGATGTATAGATTATTGTGTGAGACAGTGCTCTCCATCATAATCATCACCATCATCATATCACACAACTTTTACATAAACAACTGGTGACTACGACGGGCCTTGCATTTTTAAGAATTCATTGTTGTTTTAGATTTCTGTGTCCGGACTCCGGCTAGTATAGGCGTGTGTTTTTCTTGTTTTCTTCTCTTTTTAAAAACTTTTATTTTTAATATTTTTTTAAACTTTATTCACTGGGTGAGTAGCATTCGTGATCTGGAGATATTTACTCCCTGTGTTAGTGGGAACTTTTAGCATGACTGCATCACGCCATAAATTTCATGTCACATTTTTCTGAAATTACGGCCATTACGCGAGAACTGAATTTATGTGTGTAACTGTTGCAAATAGACATACTGCAGTACATACACTTTCATACAGCTATCAAATCGTTTGTATTTGTATTTCTTCTTCTTCTTTTCCTTTCAGCTTGTCCCTTTAGTGGTTGCCACAGCGCGTCATCCTTTTCCATGTAAGCCTATCTCCTGCATCCTCCTCTCAAACACCAACTGCCCTCATGTCTTCCCTCACGACATCCATCATCTTCTCTTTGGTCTTCCTCTAGTTCTCTTGCCTGGCAGCTCCATCCTCATCATCCTTCTACCAATATACTCACTATTTCTCCTCTGGACGTGACCAAACCATCGAAGTCTGCTCTCTCTAACTTTGTCTCCAAAACATCAAACCTCGGCTGTCCCTCTGATGAGCTCATTTCTAATTTTATCCAACCTGGTCACTCCGAGAGCGAACCTCAACATCTTCATTTCCGCCACCTCCAGCTCTGCTTCCTGTTGTCTCTTCAGTGCCACTGTCTCTAATCCGTGCATCATGGCTGCCCTCACCACTGTTTTATAAACTTTGCCCTTCATCCTAGCAGAGACTCTTCTGTCACATAACACACCTGACACCTTCCTCCACCCCTTCCAACCTGCTTGGACCCATTTCTTCTTTCGTGACCACACTCACCATTGCTCCGGACGGTTGACCCCAAGTATTTGAAGTATTTGTATTTATTTATGGAATTTATATTTTCTATATTTATTTTTGAATACACCTTGTCCGAGGTTTAGGTAGCTCATGACAAAACCTCCCTTTTACCAATTAACTTCATGATGTATCAGCACCTAAATCTACTGTAATAAAAATTCATCATACAAAGCATAGTTTTCTCAAAGACAAAAATATATCCTTTACAACAAGGATTTTGACATTTTACTGCGCACATAACGTGGCAGTTCTTCGACAGCGTCACCTTATTTGGCACCAATCTTCACACTACGTTGCCATACTGCTTTTGAAAGGTTTCCTCAAGCCTGCACGGTTAAAATTAGCACGACAAATTAGCACTGATGAGTCATTCATTAGCAGCTTTGTGTATGTTGGCAGGCGGCTGTTGTGGGCTGCTTTGCTTTTACAGTTTTGCAATTTATTAAAGTCCCTATAAAGTGAAAATAAGTCTTCTCAATTTGACACACCACAGAGACAAATTCGAATGATTCAAAAATTGTCACGCATATACAAATTCCAAATTGTGGAAAATCATGCTGCGGTGTCCGCTTTCAAACGCCGTGGGCATGTCCGCTGAATGCGCTGACACCAAGCACCACTAAACTGTCAATCCAAAATATAAAATGCATCTACTTAAAGCCTCCGTGGGTGGAATATAGCCCACCGGGCCATCGCGGGTCTATTCCAAGCTGCAACAAGGAGGCGCTCTAAAGCGGCTGCACCAGTGCAAAGCCCCCTGTCCACATGCTGCCTGTCATATCAGATTCATTTAATCAGGAAAGCTGAATAATTGTCAGTCTGCACGTTTTCAGCAATTACTTTAAAAAATGGATATCGTGTAACCACACTATGTGCGGGGGATAGGGCCGGACCGCGAATAGCGAAAGCCCATAGATAACTGACGGCCATTATAATTGCATTGGGGAAATGTTTATATATTTATTTATTTTTAAACCCAAACAATTCTTGACTAAGCGGTGATAAGCCACCAATAAGCATTTTGGGGATTAGTTCCCCCCCACCCCTAAAAAAAAAACAACACTTTTGCGGATAGGTGAATCTGCTGGTGCCGAACTGCGTGTGTACGGGTGTCCACTGTAATGTATTTAGTAACAAATATCGGAATTCACTTTACAGGGTCTTAAATGAAACAAATGTTGAAGACACAAAAAACATTCTCATTTCCATGAAGAGCAGAAGGTCATGATGAGTTTTTGCAGCGTTCCATATTTACTGAAATATACATACACTACGCATTATTCATTTGGCATCATCAGCATGCTGAAAGTCTTGTCACTTTATGACCTTTGGTCAAAGAAACTAATTTTATATACTGCCTATGTCGCTTCGATGATTTTTTAAACATCAACTTTACACAGCTTTGGGGTTCATTGCCACAAGAATGATCTATTAAAATGGGAGTTTGAGACCACACAACGACCGTTTGGATGATTAACAATA
The DNA here is from genome assembly GCF_024500275.1 of Phycodurus eques. Lineage (NCBI taxonomy): Eukaryota > Metazoa > Chordata > Actinopteri > Syngnathiformes > Syngnathidae > Phycodurus > Phycodurus eques. Next base: position 10,462,014 of record NC_084536.1, read on the forward strand.
ATGCTGGCCTTTTCAAGAGCATCCATTGTGAGATCTGTTTTTACAAGTAGGTGTATTTCTTAAATGCCAGTGCCGTGTAAACAAACGGACAAAATGGCTGTTTTTATCCAATTTTATCTTTAAAAAAAAAAATCATCCTATGTCAATTGTTTTTTTGTTAGGGTGATGATCTGGCTCCTTGGAAAGTCTAAATAATAAACATGCAAAACACAACTAGCGATTGGGTCAGATACCATGTAGTCCATTACTTTTGTTAATGGCGTTGGCAAGTCGGCTCCACTAAAGACTTGGAAGGGGGCTGGTGAGAGAATGAGTATACAGACCACCAGACCCCTGCTTTCCACTGCCTTCTCATATCATTGTTTTTCAAGCTGTGTCACTGCTACTTTGAGGAAAATGGTCTAAAATTCCATTTGTTATTGAATTTGAATGAAATTGATAGGCTACATACATTTGAGGAAGCCAGTGTGGTTAAAATTGATAGCTGTAATGCTTTGATGCAGAAAGAAGTTGTCAGCCAAGAAGGAGGTTTGTGTGCAGATTCATTTGACCTGACTGACTAATTGTAACCTTTGAAAAAGTGTTTGGGAAGATGACATAACTACCGTTGTTAGCTGTTGTTAAGTTATTGTCTCTTTTTAGACGTTTTAGGCAAGCTTTTGATGGGCACAGCTGGAACAGCAACTTAAATTAGCGGGTGAACATGATTAACGGGAGGTTTTCTGTTTATGTTGGTGAATATGATAGCAGTATTAGATTTATTACCTAGTTAAATGATGCGGTGTTTAACTCAAGCAATATGCAATTTTTTTTATTTCCTAAAATGTAGTGGTTTTGAAAATGTGAACATTCTGCCTAACAGAGAAGATATGTGTGTTAACAGTTAGATATACTGTAGGTATGTCAGTAATCCAATTTGGTAGTGGTGTATATAAGACTTGGTCCATCTGCTACAGTTCACAGCGAAGTATAACCAGATGCGATTGCCGGTTTACCTTTTGAGAGGAAACATCTAAAATATTGAAGTGTATTTTCTCCAGAGCATTCCACTTCTCTCGAGCCATTATAGGTTTTGCTTTTTAAAACTTATGTACAGTACCGCATGCCGTGATGGAGTCCATTTGTAACCACTAAGTCAATATCTGAAAAATTGATGGGGTACAACGACAAATGGCATCATCTTGAATGCCGTGTGCAAAAAATGACATCAATTTGATGAAATTTGTTTAGTGCACTTTTGTGCCGTCAGATGGCGTTATGTCCCGTTGATTGACCAATGACATGATTATACATACCATATAGAATCTGTGATGGATTTTTCATGTTTACCACGCAACAAAAGTCTCTTTTTCTTCCGACTGGGCTGTTTTTCACCGGCTCAAAACATCTTGTTTTTATATTTGCTGTGCCAGGGTTGACGTGTTTATCGCATCATGTTAGTAAGGAAGGAAGGAAGGAAGGAAAAGAGGTCGTTAGTTGACCAAAGAACCAACAAACATCCCGGAGGAAGCTTTTTAGCAATGCGGCTGAAGCTGCATTGTAATATTTTCTTGTCACTGCCATGTGTTCGCAGTAACGAGAACCTTAAAGAGCAAAATCGGCCCTGGCAGCTCGTGACCTCACTGTCTGCTCATGTCAAACTTTTGCTTTTGCTCCATTCTGCTGCTGCTCATCTTTTTACATGCTAGTTTGTCCCGTTGTATATGTCCAGCTCTGGTATGTCCTTCTATGTGTTCTCATATTCAGTCTTTGCAAATGCACAATGTGTATATTTGTTTTGTGTTGGTAATTGTGATCTGCACTCTTGTTGTTTACACTTTTATTTAGTTTTGTTATGCCTCTGTCTCATTTGCTATTATGTCATCATTTGTGCAAGTGTGACCCAGTCCCATGTTAGGAAGCCGGTTATATAAACATGCCTGGAGCAATTTGTAACACACCAGTGTCATAAAGTACAGTGGGTATACACATTGCAACGACTGTCCTACCTTTTTTTTCCATTCAGAATTTAGAATGTACAGTACATTACAAAAAAATTTATCATCAGTCAAGAGGTTAAAATTTCCAAATGTAAATGAATAGAACTTAATCTTGAATCTTACTCTTGGTCAAGGTTATTTAAGGTTAAAATAAATGCCCGGCGTGGGGACTGACCAGTAGTATCGATTAGTGAACAAATATTATATAGGCCAAATTTGGTCATTGGTTTGCCCCCAACAGCGACGGTGTGTAAATTATCTGTAACTAGGGATGCAATTAAAAAAAAAAATTAATCATCAATTCATCTGTTGATTATTTTTACGATGAATCGATGACTCAGATTTAAAAAAAATAAATAAATAATGATCCATCCTTTATTCAAAAACAGGACATTAATTAAAATTGACACTACAGAAAATGCACAAACATACATTGGTTATGATTCAGTTACTGGTTTGGTCCATAGCATGTCAGGAAATGGGGAAAAATGTTGATCATTGTTTCAAGTAAAAGCAGATGTTTGCAAATGTCCTATTTTGATTAAACAAGATAATCAGTCTACTTTCGTGGCGGACTACAGAAATCTCGTAATATTTACTCTTGGGATGCTGAAATTCCGATCATTTGAACAATTTTAAGTGAAACAAAGTCTCTCAATGATAAATGGACTATCAAAATAGTTTTTAATTTGATAATTGATTTGTAGTTGATTATTTGATTAATTGTTACAGCTCTAGCTGTAACCTTTTCTTATGACATGATTAAAACAAGTGTGCTTTCAATGTTGCAGACTCCTCACTGAGAGATGATTTTATTTCACCTGAACACTGCAGTAGTTTCATGAGCCACGCTGTTTTTATTGATGTCCAGTGCTCCATCTGTCAAAATGTTCAGACATTTGCCATACAGTATGTGCGCTCAAGTCTAATCACCGCAAATCTACCCATCAGTGCCTCTCAGGACCCCAAATTATCCTCGCCAGTATTTGCCACTGTTTTCCACTGCTCCCGTGTAACACACCCTGACACCGCACACAGTGACAGTTGGACACATTGAAGTACCACATGCAGGCCTGTTTGAATTGATGAGGTTGTCATAAATTAAGTGATGATGCACTTAAAGAGCGATGATGGAGAAAGTCTCGCGAATTAATTGTTCAGTCACTCAGGAAAGCGTGCTTTGAATCCGCATTCAGGATAACCTATTACTGCTCACCTACAATTTTGAAAATATATGCAGTCCCTTAGTCACCCAAGGTTAAAATAAGGATAAGGGAAAAAATTACCAGCAAAAGATCAGACCATGAATTATACAGTAGATTAGTCATATATGGAAACAAATTGCCGAATTAGATTGAAGTCCTAAAATAATGAGAAAACCTTGAGGTCAGTCATTGTATAAAAGTAGCAGCACAGGCTCAAATCTGTTTGGATCACCCCATCAAATGCATGTTCTCTGGCTAACTAAAATAGGAACCCTTATGTAACCACCGCCTGGCGAAGGAAGATGTCAAATACAGCAGTGTAGCATAATGGCTGTAAATCTTCCTCAGAGTGCAACAGCTAAATATACAGAATGCATAATGTGAGTGGAATGACTTTTGCCTGCAGTGTCACCCCCCACACATACACACACCATATTATCCTACAATGAGCCGAATAATTAAATGGAAGGATGGTACAGGCACTGACATTCCATTGTCTTCCATTGTGTATTAGTGATATAGAATTTTAAGAGTATAATTTGGTATTCATGTATTTTGTTAACGGTTCTGACAATCTACGTATTTGTAATGCCAATGCTACAGTTGTCATAAACCATTGATAAAATTAAAATGTAACCCCAATAACAATTAACATTACAATTAACCATTTCATACATTCATAGATACACAAAGAAGAGTTTCACACCTTGGTGACTCAGTAAGCTGTAGTAATATGGGTCGTTTTTCGCAGAGCATCAAGAGTATTCTTGTCGGTCTACATTTGTTGCTGCTGTTTGTGATCAAATATCTGTTGCTTAAAGGTTTATATCACTGTGACATTGATGCTAGTTTCGTTAGCCGGTCAATTTCGTTTGGATTATATTCTAGCATTAAGATAGTGGACTTTCATTAGACAAAACATAGCGGTGTTGGGTTAATGCACAATGTGTAATGCTCCTTGTTTAGTTTGATAGTAAACTACAACTGCGAATGGCCATAAACGGCTTGAAGCCTTTTTTTAATAGAATTATCCAGTATCCAGTATCCTGCTTCTTGTTGTAAAAGTATGCTGCTGCCATCTAAGCGCTCATAACTACATTTTTTCTTGAAACTCAAGACAAATAAATTGGCTGAGCAACGGTTTGTGACTTCAAAAACGGGTCACTTGTAAGTGGAGGTACCACTGTATTTTGTGATTTCTGACTATTGTAACATATTTAAAAAAAAGTGTGTAGCATAATGCTGTTAAAGGAGACTAATAGGGAACAGTCGCCACGGTTAAATCAAGATGCTTTTTACACAATAATGTATTACTTTAAATAAAAATACAAAGTACAAGGGTTCCTCGGTTTACGATGTTTATTTATTTATTTATTTTAATTTTTTTTTTTTTTGCTGAACTGAGCTGCTGTCAGTTAGTTAATATTAAGAGAGATTTGTAGTTCAAAAAAGATCCTCCTGAATGTTTCCAATAGTCCTTCATGGAAAGGGATGACTGTGTGCTTCCGTGTTCCTCTCACTTCTGTGCCTGATTTCTATCACACTGTGGTTTCGATAAGGGAGTAACCGCATGATTGAAGTGCTTCTCTGATGTGTTTGTGATCCCTTTCTTCCCCATTCGTCCTTGTGTGCACATTTTGATCCTAACGATGTCGGGTTCAGATAACTCCCAGCTTGTGTAACAAAGAGAATATTGATCTGTGTGCTGTTTTTGTTGATGCTCCTATCATCTTTAGTGGGTACCGCAAAGTCCAAGAAGGTCAAACCATTTCCTCTGACATCCTCCCTGGTGTAGATGTAACTGTCCACTATTTCCGTGTGTTTTATGAGTGCCTCCAATTTATGTTTTGATATGCAACCAAACTAAATCTGCATGCTCAATCAATGGCTGGCAACTCTCCCCACCCATGGGATCAGGGTTCTGGATTCTCCTGGCTTCTATGGGGAGATGCTGGTGTGGCTGGAAGACAATGTAGTGACAGTTTCTGCACACACAAGGACAGCTGAGCTATAGTCACACAAAAAAGCAATTCAGTTAAATTATGGTTGTGCATTTCTGTCTCAACTCATTGGTTTCAGCTAATGTTGGTTTTCAACAGGGCTATATTTCTTCATTTTATATCCCTGTGTCTTATTTGATCCTCATAAATCAAAAGCCAACTGAACTTGGAATGCTTAAGGTATAATTACAAACACACACACACTCAAACCTAAGAGCTATTGGTCACAACCACTAACTTCTGCTGTCGGCTACCAAGAGCGAAATTTTTCACAATTAATGGTTACACACAGCATACCAATAGGAAACGGCCATATTTCCAAATCTGGAAAAAGAAAGCACAGAAAATGAGAGAGTGGGGAATGTGGAGCTCAGAGTGCAGATGGAGGCCAGGATGCCACAGGCACATCTATGCCATGCCTCAGTTCCTTGTCTGTGGTTTTATGGCCTGGCACGCTGAAACCAACACCAGCTAACAGTGAAAATGTCACTTCTTATTTCCACTTCCCAGAGTTCTTCCGAGTTGAAGGTTCAAGGAAGAGACTTGTTTTCTTCTTTCACCTAAAGTCGGTGTCTCACATTATCTCACTGAAGCAGGATAATGTAAACGTATAACGATTTTTAAAATGTGAGAGACCCCACACATGACAAGGACAGAAATCACCATTTCTGTGTTTACTGCACTTAAAGTGAGTGGTTGGGCTTCAACGGACGAGTTGACCAGTTGACACGTCAACTTTATCTTTCTGCAATGACGGTTATAGCTTGAGGTCAATGAATTGCCAAGCGCGTGTTGTGACATTAACAACACGGGCGCCTCACTGAAATGAACAGGTGGTGGGTTCGCGTAGCAAACTAGCAACGGTGCCACAAGCATGTGGAAATAGTTTACAAAAATGATTGGTAGGACAGTCACTTGCAAAATATGTAATTCTATCTTCGAATATTGTATAATAAGAATAGACACCCACTAACGCTAGAGGACGAGCAGCCTTAAATATTCACGTCAGCTTTCAGGAAAATCACCAAATGCCCTCTTGTAACAGTAAAAAGACAGACAATATATTGCAATGTCTGTTTTGACGATGAAACGAAGACAAGCAGAGGTCGATCAATAACCTCTTAATTGTAAAAATGATTGGTTAATGTTGCCAAAGAAAATTAAACAAGTGTTTCTCTCAACAGTCAGCTTTCGTCCCACTGACACACCCTTGCATTCCACTGGGCCCACCCCCCGTCTCACTCATCCAGTCAGAAATCTCAGATACCTTCATGGTCTCACAGGCATTTGAATTTTATAAAGATCATTGAACACATTGAAGGTGTCCGAATGTGATTGAAAACGAGGATGGTGGTGAGAGTCAGTGAGCAAGCTTGTGTTTGGACAGAAAAAATAATGACGACGTTGATTTGTTGAATTGGAGTTGACTATTCTCACCTTGGCATCGATTATAAAACATCTGAAGTCGCCACTCATGTAACAATGTCTGTCGTAGCACCAAGACCGACCTATGAGAGTCAGCATGGTGTGACAAGGCAGCCAGACTGATTAATAATGTAAAGAAGAAAGAGTCCTGGTAGAAGAAGAAAATGAAGAACCTAGCCTAACTGTGAGCTTGTCTGGTAATACGAGCAATGCGGTTGCAAACTCTTGTCATTTTAATTGTGGTGAATACCTTGAGAGACGTAATATACTGTATAAACACTGAACAGTTTAAGGCTGCTTACTGATTGGTTATTGTTTCGTTTCACATCACAATCCCAAAGTCCGTTGATCAGCCGGCCTCGGTGTTAATCACACACGCAAGGATTTTTGCTCATAAATAATGAATAGGTTTAACATTTGCGATTGCTGGCCCAGGTCCTTTTTAGAGCAGATCATGGAAGAAAAAATACTCTTAACACGGCAGTGCATACTCTTTCAGGATAATCTATGAGAGACATTTGAGAATCTAGCCTGAAGATTTTGTGCTCAATTGTTGGGATGTGTGTACCTCTCTTAAGACCATCCCGAAGGAGCACTCATCCCTAAAGTACCGTATTTTCACGAGCATAAGGCGCACTTAAAAGTCTTAAACTTTCTCCAAAATGGACAGGGCGCCTTATAACGTGACATGTAGCATGCGTGCTAGCATATGTTTTAGCGTGCATGCATGCTACCGTATGTTTTAAGATAGCGTATGTTTTACCAGGCCTGCGGCCAATAATACGGTGCGCCTTATGTATGTGTTAAATACAGAAATAGACCCCATAACTGAGACTGCGCCTTTTAATACGGTGTGCCTTATGGGCGTGAAACTACGGTAGTGGTTTTGGGGTTAAACTGAAAAAACACTTGTTACATCCACTTTTAGAAATACCTTCTCAATGGACTCAAATTCCAAGGGAAATGATGTCTTCGGTCAATTTGGTCAAGTCCATTGTTGCAATAAAGGAATTTGCAGTCCTTGCAAAGATCCTCCATGACCTTAATCCTTTTTTTATCGAGCATGCTGGTAGAAGTTCCACAACAAATTGCAAAACAGTGCCCCGTGTAAATCTGCAATTCACCTTGCTGATTGAAATGGTGAACGATTTACGCTCTGTTCGGTTTCACCAACTTGCTCCGCCTCCCTGTGGTGACTCACTTCAGCAGAATCAACGTTCCCCAGTTGTTGGTGAAATTTGGTTTGATTTGTGTACAGCCCGACTTAATGTTCCTCTTTCACCGTGTTGCAGCTTACTTGTCCCACTTTCGAAACAGGAATGATAATGACAAAACCAATATCAATAAGCCCCAACAGCATCTCCGGTCCGTTACGTCTGCACGGTACACTGAGAAACAATGGTGAGTCACAGCAGCGTGACTGTGTCATGTTTGTCCTGCAGTCTCTCCTTGGATGTCTGAGGTATTCACCCAATGACAGTGAGTCACTGCTCAGGATAACTTCCTTTGGATATGGCATATGTCCATACAGAGATGCACACGTCCTTGGTAAAAGAAGTCTGTGAAAGTTTTTGTCAAGGCTTCTGCGAAACATTTCTCAGGTATAAGCCTTGTGACCTACTTTTCAAGATACTTTATTTTGGTTCCCTCTTGTACACAGAGTATGATAGACACAAACAGGGAAATGTGAACAAAATGTCATGGCCTACTTCTAAGTATCTCTGTTGTAATCCTTTGGTCTCACTCAATAGAGGCGGTGTATGAATGCCTGAACTACTATTATGCCAGCGATAGGAGAAGTGAGGAAAATTCTGCAGTCTGGGTTTTGTCTTCACCGTGGTTGATTTACATAACAGTCCTCTCAAGAAAACCAACAGGTAGAACTCCCTTTTTAAACATCCTATAGTACAGGCAAGTGCTTCTTTCATTATGCTGACATAGATGAAAGCCTTTCACCTCTCAAGAGCGTTATGTGGGCTCAGGTGGCAGGCCTGGCAGCCCACTTTGGGCGGTGGCAGGGTTACCTGGTGTCGCAGTGTTCCTTTGTGAACGGTCATCTGCTCATTTTACTGACGACTTTGCAACTCTGCAGATGGTTCACGCACATATCCAGATACTTACACACACTCGTTTTCATACATGCAAGGGCATCCGTGATGCTGATGGGCTCTTAGTCTCTGCATTAGGTGTGTGACGGAAAGTAAAAAATGTGTTCTTCCAAACTTTACTGGTGTGCTGATCATGCTAATACACAAATGCCTTGCGATATGAGTGACCCAATTTACGAGTTGTTCAAGATATGAGCTGTCGTTCGACGATGTTTTTTTCTCTTTGACTTGCGAGGAAGAATTTGATATACGAGTGTTGTTTGGTGGCAGTAAACTTAACTCACTTCACAACAAGCAGCAGTTTGGGAAATAGTGAACACTTTTAAAAAAAAAAAAAAAAAAAAAAAAAAAAGGCTTCAAGCGGTTTAATGCCCCTCCAGGAGAAGTTTACAGTCAGATTAAAAATTCCTCAGGGAATTACACATATTCAAAACATCCACATAACTTTGCTTTAAAATCCGCTAGCTTAATGCTAAGAATGCAGCAATGCAATGCAAAACGCCATACATGAGTTAGCTAATGGCATCTGTGACAGTGTTAGAATGCTTAAAGCAATTGCTATTTGAACAGAAATAGTGCAGCGATGCATGTAGACGGACACTATAACAATACTTACAGGCTAATATTTATCCTCTGCAAAAAGGAAAAACAGTTATCAATGCAGCCTACTGAGTCTACACTGTAGTTGTTAAACCTTTGTCTGAATGACTTTGTTATACTGCCCCCTGGTGGCCATGACACACACACACACACACACACACACCAGAAGCAGCTGAAATTAATAATGAAGCATTAACTTTGTAATTATTTACCTTCATTTTAATCATATTTCTACAGTGTTTTAAAAAAGTACATTAAAGAGTGCTAATTCCTATATTAAAGGCATTCCGATTCATTTCAATGGGGAAAGATGATTTGAGATACACGTTTTTGGAGTTACAAGTGTGGTCACAGAAATTAAAGTCATATCTCAAGGCTGTACTACTGTACTGTGCTCTGTTGGTTACCGACAGTTCCCAGGAGTAAATACAAATCATGAGTTTTCTCTGCAAAATCGTAATGCAAGGCGTTGTACCCGACAAGCCGCAGCAAGACGAAATACAGAAAATAAAACAAAGGACTTAAAAGCAACTCAAGTAGTGAGCAAACAAACACTGACACCTCAGCTACTGCCAGTTCACACAGTGGTCATTTTGCCAATGGTCAGTTGATGCGGCGATGGTCTCGAGAGTGTTCACACTCGCGCTGTTGAGACCAACAATCTAAAGTGGTAATCAAACTGTTTTAGCCACATTGGAGGGCACACTGTGACTCCTCCCGGTCTCTCAAAAAGTGTGACATTTGTTCATCAACAATGACATAAAAAGCTTTGGAACCCTTAGAAAGGACCATGTGACAAACCCTAACTCTTGTAGTTAATACACAGAGGTAATATTTGCATCCATAGTCCTCTTTGTATATCCAACAGATTCTGTTCTCCTTCGTCTCTTATTTCTTCTTCGTTTCTTATCTAGGTACTACTTTTACATAGTGTTCCTAGTGGTCAGACTGAGACACCACATAACTGAAATACCTTGTTGGCGGCTACATTTAAGTGATTTAAATGTGTGGCAAGACTGTAAGGTCTTTTTTTCCCCCCTTGCTTTTATTTACAAAAGCATGTTAAGATGCACGTTAATATCAAGTGTGACAAGGCCTATATTTGGTAATGCCTCAAACTGACCAGTTTTATTTTGAGACATACAATCAACATCTGACATCCAGACCATGTAAATGTCTGACGTTTTTATGTTTTATATTTATATTATTTATGGACATTGCCATCTGCAGTTAGTTTAGACAATGACCTGCTTTGCAGATTAACAACTGCTCAAGGTTGTTGAGCTTCATTGACTCTTCTAGTTTCACAGCGATTGAAGCGACGTGGCTATTGCGTTGCAAGATTTCCTGTCAACAAATGTTTTACTTAAGTACTCTTTTGCTTCTTTTTTTTTTTTTTTTTTTTTTTTAGGAAAATACCAGTTGAATCTTTAAAATACAGTTGGCATTCTACTGTATGTTTTGCGTGTTGAAAGTATTGCCAATCACACAGCTTTGTCAGAGGCAATAGAGATTGACACAAACCCACAAGTCGATACAAGTTGATCTGTTAAAGTAACATCATAATGCAGGGGAAAAGCAAAAAGTAATTATAGGTTCCTAGCAATAATCACCCTTTCTTTCGTGAGAAAGAGAATTGACTACCGCTTGTTTTTGACAAATCTCTCAACCAGAATAGAATGTTCACAGACGTCACTATGATCACAAAAAACAAACATGCAGTTAGACAGTGAACATGTTGACAGCTATGCTGCATTTGAATTGGAATGTTTAAACATGAGCACACTTGCACTATTACTTGAAACAGAAGTATCGTGCATTTTTTTCCTCCCAATTTAAGAGTTCCCAGGTAACTTACCACAAGGTCTCGGACATTTTTTAAATATATATATATTTGTTTGTCCAACTACACAAGGGATAAAGAATTACCTAGCACTTTACATCCACTTGTCACACTCTGGTTCAAATCACTTGGTTTTGGGAGGGTGGTTCTTTCTTTCTAAATTTGGAGTTCATTACCTTGATTACCGGGACAGAGCTATGGCATGCGACAATGGCTATTTAGGGTTGCCAACTTTGTTGCTATATTTTGTGACTTTTCCGACCCCGACTAGAAACAAAGCTAGGGAGGGTTTTGTTGTTTTATTGGAGACTCTGAGATTCCCTCCAGAACAGATGCTTATCCCCTCTGTGTCCAGACTGCAAATGAATGATGCTTGCATCAAGACACCGCTGACTTATTATAAAGATAATGTCCATATATATTCAATGGAATTTTCACTCTTTAAGGCAGCATTTCATTACCAAGCCCCAAATTTACACTTTGTCAATTTGTATTTTCATTTTTCCTTCTGTCTTGCCAGCTTACCCAATAGCCCAGACATATGAAGAAGACAGGAGATTGTTTCACATGTACTAAACAGCCAGTACTTGCCAGAAATTCCTGCAGCTCCTTCAATGTGGCTGTCAGCCTCCTGTCAGCCTTCCTGACCAGTTTTCTTCTTGTCTTTTCATCAATTCCAAAAGGACTTCCAGCTTTGGTAATGTCACTGTTGTGCCATATTCTTTCTACTTAAAGATGACGGTCTTCACTGTGTTCTCTGGAATATTTAATGCCTTGGGAATTTGTAGCCTTCAACTCACTGATTCCTTCGAGCAATGAGGTCCCACAGATGCTGTGAATGCTCTCTGCAAGGCTTGCTTTGTGCTTTTAATGTGACTTCAAAAATGTCAGGAAGAAACTACTAGAACATCTGAACTTCATTTGGGTTCGTTAGAGGTATTTTAAATACTGTCAGGTGTAAACTGAATCTGACTGGTTAATTCTGAACACAGCCACAGCCCCAGTGACAATATTGTGGTTGCAAAAGTTTTTACTTCCTCTCGCGAATTTTATTTATTTATTTATTTTGGGGTTTTTTTTCCTTCTCAATTGTTATGCAGGTTATAGGTCACGTTAATGGTAGAAATAGTTTGCATAGCTCGCTCTCATTTTTTTATATCACAAAAAACTGGCATTCAAATGGGGGTGTGTTGACTTTCTATATCCACTTGTTTAATTTATCACTTGATGGATGGAGAGGCACTCTATAGACCCAACTATTTGTTTACAAGCTATTGAAAAGTCTCTTTTCCAATATATACATCACCTTTAATAAAACATGATGACACAGGCATACAGAATGCGCACAACAGCAGCAGGACAGAAGGTCAAATTCAGACCAAAATGTCATGCTGCATTGCAGTGCAGTTAAAAACCTGCAGTAGCTATGTCACATAACCAACAATTTCATAACTACTTCCTACAGGCACATACTTCATTAGCCAATAACAGAAGAAAAATTTAAATTTGGTGCTCCGATTTTGTATTGTGTATTTAATGCTAATCACACTGCTGTAAAAAAACAAAACAGTATGTATACTTTATTCTGAATAATTATGCCACAAAATGCATCTTCAAGTTCATGTTTGTATAATGGAAGGATGTGCCATCAACAGGGTCACACAGCAGCTGGGTAGGAAGATGAAATGTCTGGGGGAAGGAACACACACAGAGGTCTAATCACATTAATTAAACCAGATTAAATGTATGGCGTTACAGTTCATTTCTGTGGAAATGTTAATTTAATGGGGAATTCTGCATGGGCATATAGTATATTATAATGCAAATGTTATTAAAGCTTCCTTCTTTATCATTTCACTGGTAAACCAGGCAACGAGAAGTTTTCGTCACCTTTGGCTGATAACTTTAAAGGGTTGCTTAGCTTTAAGTGAAACTCCCGACTGCACAAGTTGCAAGGTCACCCATCTAGCCTGTGTGTATTACCTTAAAGTGAATGTTCTAAAGAACACAACAACAGTGGAATACATGGTTAATGGGAGGCCCCTGAAGTTTTTTCCTCTCCAAATCTTAAATAAAGCAGACACAAGTGTTTCTCACTGGTAGTCCGAAACCCTACGTGGGTTACAGGCCCGTGTTAGGTTGACGTCTGAATCCGCACAGGAATGATGTGCATGTTGACCCATAAAATGCATAAAATTTATGTCTGGCAAATCATAAACGATGGCAACGCCTTACGGTGTGAGCATGTGACTGTTCTTATCCCAGTCCCTTCTTTAAGAGCTTTGGCGTGAGGCTTTAGGTATGCATCCTGCCACAGGGACTGAACAGACTAGCCCATTGTTCCCAAGCATGTCTGTACCCAAAATCAAGATACAGAAGGTCAGTTACCAAACAAACCCACAAATCCGCCCGTAATGACAAGGAGGGGGACCACACCCAGCGGTCGGCTCGATGGAGGCCTTTGAACTCCCATAGGAAGAATTACAGTAAGTCATTCCTATTTTGACACGCTTACCCTTTAGAGCAGTAGCAAGCTTCTGTATAGGGCCAGTGCTTTCGTTGTAGAGCAGGAGTGTCCAAACTATTTCATCAGAGGTTCTACGGGAAAGATTTTTGCACCCCAGACTGGAAGTACCTCACAACTCAGACATCACAGATGAATAAAACTATGAATTTATCATGTTTATCTAAAAATACATGTACACATATTTCAAAAGGATATGTTACTGTTTAATTTTTTTTATGTCTTGGTGAGGTGTAGGGCAGCTCCCTATCACCTGCTATTGGCCAAACGTCACTGGCCAAATCCGATGTACACATTCAGAACCAAAACAAGAGCAGTCCGCAGTAAGCATTTTTATTTTTATTTTATTACTTCAGGATCATTAATGTGATATGTTCACAAATCAGACCTTGACACGGACCAGAAAGTGGAGGAAACCATTTTTGCTTCTGAAACGGAATTATCTTTATTCACTGTTTTTATGAGAAACTTAGTTTAGCTATCTGAATTGCCAATACATTTTGCATAGCTAGAAAAGCTCTTTATAAAACCAATTTATTATTAGTAGTAGTAGTGCCCCCACCTTTTTTTGTGTGTCATGGACCTAGTCAAATATGCTATAGAGCAGTGATTCTCAATATGTGGTAGGCGGGGTTCCACTAGTGGTACGCAGTTTTATTTAACTACAGCCATTTGCATTTAATCTATGAAGTATTTGTTTTTAAACTGTTATTTACTGTCGGTACAATTGTTATTTACCTTTTATGTGCAATACATTTGAAAATAATTGTTACTTGTTCCTAGTTTTTGCTAACATTTTGAGTTTATTCCTGTAGAATTGTATTGTTTTGACTTCATTCTCATAAAATACAACTGCTTTTTCATGTAATAACGACTGTGTTGTTTAATTGATTTTTTCTTTTTATTTTATTGTATTTTTTCTTGTCTCGTAAATGTTTTTATTTTCTTGAAGTAGTCTGTGATATGTACTCCTCGTAATATCCATCCATCCATTTTCCGTACTGTAATATTTCGACTTAATTCCTGGAGACCTTGGGGGTGGTGTTTTTCCCCATATCACAACTGTCATATAACTTTTTTTTTTCTTCGTGATATTATGACTGTATTTATTTATAATTAGGTTTTCACTTAAACTTTTGACTTTATTCTTGGAAAATTACAGATTTTTATCTTGTAATATTACAACTTTAGTAATACTTTACAACCTGTCCCATTTTTGATAGCTATTTAGGCCTACTCCGCTCCTGTATTTTAATGTTGGTCAGTGTAGTGGGACATGGAGAGCCAATTATTTTTTAGGGCGGGACTTTGTGTAAAACGTTTGATAACCACTGCTATAGAGAATATAGACTAGACAATTAAGGTCATATATGGCTACATTTTTGCTCATATAATATTCTTTGGGACCATGTGGAGTTGCTTCTACAGAAACCGACCCTTATTTGGCCTCCCTGTGACTGATAATGGATGTTGTTTACATAATATTATTTACTGTATGATCCAACTAATGTCCTTTTCTCCCATTGGTTTTGATAAGTGGCTCTCCACTGCTGAACTATGGCAGTAAACAACATGATAAATACCTACATGTGCCAATGGCTCGCAGTCTTTGGCTCAGATACTCTCCACTGTCAAAGCCCGTCGATGCATGTCTGTAATAAAGGTATTATGGACGGTAGTACCAAGGGCAAAACAATTAACTGATGTGTCCATTTTGTTAATATGGGAATGGTATGTGGCACTCTTAGCTGAGTGCTTAGCCTCTTTTCTTTTAAAGAAGACAGATTTACCCAATTTCTTTAGCCAAGCAGTTGTCTAAATAACATCTCTGACATTCTTCCGTTAAAATACACACAGAGCAAATAATGATGGTACACTTAACATCCAATTTTGCATGGTAGATGGTAGATTTTGCATGGTAGATTAATTGAAGACTCTTAAATTATCTGTAGGTATGAATGTTAGTGCGAATAATTATGTGCCCTGCAATTGGCTGGCGACCAGTTCAGGCTGTACCCCTCCTGTCGCCCAAAGCTCGATGAGATTGGCGCACACCTGTGACCCACGTGAGGATAAGCGCTTCAGAAAATTGATGGATGATGTCACGATTCAGCAAAATTAGAACGGGTCCTTTAAAGACAGCTTTTCGAAAATAGGCAAACAAAGTTAGACTTTATATTATAATTTTAAAAGACCCAACAAATTTTATTTTGTATGTATGCTTTCCATTAAAACTCCATCCATCCATCCATTTTCCGTACCACTTATCCTCACTAGGGTTACGGGCATGCTGGAGCCTATCCCAGCTATCTTCGGGCGAGAGGCGGGGTACACTCAGAACTGGTCGCCAGCCAATCGCAGGGCACATATAGGAAAACAACCATTCACACTCGCATTCACACCTACGGGCAATTTGGAGTCTTCAGTGAACCTACCATGCATGTTTTTGGGATGTGGGAGGAAACCAAGTACCCGGAGAAAACCCACACAGGCACAGGGAGAACATTCGAACTCCACACAGACGAGGCCGGATTTGAACCCGGGTCCTCAGAACTGTGAAGCAGATGTTCTAACCAGTAATTCCACCGTGCTGCCCATTAAAAATCCAATAAGTTAAAAAGGTCATTTGGCTCAGAAGTTCCTAAATCTGTGAGTCATTGTCTCTCTCTGTGTGTGTGTGTGTGTGTGTGTGTGTGTCCGGGATGTGACAAAGACCTTTTTCCATCATCAGCACTTTCTTGTTGCGAGTTTGTGCTTGCTTAGTTCCCATGTGCCTTTAGCTTTATTTGTGTGTGCATGTCCCTGTGAACTGTCCAGTACACAGCTGTCAATTTAAAAGTAAAACCTTGGAAAAAAGTATACTTTTATTTTGAGGATGGATAAAAACTTTCTATAGCAAATGAGCCAGAGGTCTGTGAGTACTTATTTGAACTAGATTGGCCAATGCTTGTTTAGTTTATGATATTAACTGCAGTATTAGCCTCTTTTGAGAGGATGGGCTTGTCTCATACAGGTGAGCCACTACTCCCACCCCATGTACTGCTGGGCTAATGGAAAGTTTTAAAATTTGTTACCATGACAGCTAGGGGCGTAGCTAGGTTGTGTCCCAGAATCTATAAATCGTTGACTGCCATGGACATTTATATTTGTCTACTGGAATCTGTTTGCTTCGAACGATGAATGTATGAAAGCTTTTGGAAGAGGGTCTCGCCCAGCTAGGTTTGTAAACCACTGTAATGAGTAACAGATCCCTGTAGATGGTGGCACTGCCTCGCTTGGGATTTGAGATTTTAGCTAAAGATTAGAGTGTGACTCTCAGCTTGTCACGTTGATTAAGAGGGAGAGAAACGCTAACATGTTGGAAGCCGAACAAGTTTAGGCACCTCACACTCAGACCTTGTATATCTTTGGTATACAGTATACAGAGTACCATAATTTCTCGTGTATAATGCGCACCCATGTATAATACACACCCCCAATGTTGACCTCAAAATTCTGGAAATCCCTTCCACCTATGTATAATGCATTTTTACAATGCATAATTTTGCTACCCATATGATCAAAACATGAAGTATTATCTGTGTTTTGTTAGTTTTTTCAAATAATTATTCTGAAGTTATTTGAACACATACTTTCGTTTTATTTACTTGCTCTTATTTTGAAATGCACAGCCCTACTTTTATTTAGTAAATGAGAAAACACACAATTGTGCTCATATGTTGGATTACCCAGGCAGAATTTGTAAAATGGGTACAATTCTTTAAAGAAAACACGAAGGACCAGGCGAAACACATTTCATTTTATTTTAATGGAATTCAAATTAAACTGTCAAGTATTTCAGTAAAGCATTATCATTGAACAAAACATAACCATTAATAAATTAATGATGGTTTTTGGTCAGTCTTCAGCCGTATTAAAAATAAATAAATAAATAAAATGTAAAAATAAAAATTCACAAATTCTGCCTGGGTATGTAAAATTCTGCCTGGGTATGTAAACAATTGTACATATGCAGTCATACAGTACCCCTGTCATATTGGAATGAAAGTGTAGGATACACCTTTTTCTTAATCTCTAGGTGGTGGTGGCATATTGGAATGAAAGTCTATATTTTTTACATAACCTCTAGATGGCAGCATACATTTATAAAATGGGAACGTCATTTTCATTTCTCCGATACCTACATATGTATAATGCGCACTATTGACTTTTGACAATTTTGGGGAGATAAATATGTTCATTATCCATGAGAAATTACGGTATATGTTGTAGTAGGTAGTCGGAAGTGTGTCT
Source organism: Phycodurus eques (assembly GCF_024500275.1). Classification (NCBI taxonomy): domain Eukaryota; kingdom Metazoa; phylum Chordata; class Actinopteri; order Syngnathiformes; family Syngnathidae; genus Phycodurus; species Phycodurus eques. The sequence continues at coordinate 10,479,991 of NC_084536.1, forward strand.
CACGATTGTGAGAAAAGATGACACAGTTCATGGAGTGAAGGGTGAGCGCCTTGTAAAAGAGCCACTGACGCTCAACCCATGCCATGCGGTGAGCCAGCGTTGCTCAAGGTGCATTTCTCAGTTGTATATGTGTAAAGAAATGTTTATTTTGCCATGCAAGGCCTTTTCTCAGTCTTGTTTTTGTTGTTTTATACTTTGGGGTGTCACAAAAGCAAAAAATCTTACTTTTTTGGACAGAAGCTATTTTTTTTTTTTTTTTTTTTTTTTTTTGGCGAAATCAACCCATGTTCTCTACTGCTGATCACTAAATAACATGAAGAGGTAGAAACTAGCTGTATTCCTGGCGGAAGAAGAGAGCCTACTCGTTCTTTTGGTAGGTTCAGTGCTTATATTGTCACAGAACACAGTATTGGGTGCCTCTTGAAATATCAGTTAAAATGCTCAAAAGCGGTTTGCAATAAATATGGGGAACTCTGGTTTGAAAATTGCTGTCAGTGAGTGAGAGTACAAAAGTATCACAAACAATGTCATGCGAAAGGTTTAGGGGTAATTATTAAACCCATAAATCTAAATTTAATTCACTATAGACAAAAGTGTCTCCTAAATGATGTGCTGCCTGCTGCAATAAAATATTGAAGCCAATCGAATACAATGGAATATTGCAGTAGTGCTTCCCTCTGCTGGATGGACCCAAGTACAGCAAAAACACTGCTGGGCATGTCATCTGAATTGTTATTGAGTTTAGTGTAACACGCGCACACGCATGCAATCAATAACTAAAGCATGACAAGCACATTTAATAGAGAATGTTGTTAATTAAAATAACGTCCCAGGCTGTGTCTTTGCTGGGAAATCTAGGTCAGCGTCAGAGGCATTGTTTAATGGCTTATTGGGACCCTCGTTAGCGGGTTTGTGTGCAGCCAGTGGTAACCGAGCCATTGGCCTAATTTGTTGCTGGAGCCCGGGAGTGGAGTTCTGTAGTAATGCATCTCTATCACGCACTGCCACACACTCTCTCTCACTCTCTCTCTTTCCACCTAATTGCACTCTCACTTCATTCCCCCTCTTTAGGTCAGGGTCTTCAATAGCTTTTTAGTCCTTTTCCTGTTTCCTTATCACCTCTGTCAAATTAAATGCAGCTCCCCCTCACTCTCACTCCACCTGCTGTACTCGAGTCAGCCTTGGTCTCTGAAGAGCCAGGAGAAGGTCAGCCCCAACTAGACACTATTAAGAGCAACATAAATCAACATGCCATCGCTCAAAAGCTATTTAAGGGCTTTCCCCTTCTTCTGTTCAAGTACAAATACTTACATTTAAATACATTACAACACTGGTTAATGACATTACATCTTGAAAATTAGGAAAATGTTTTATTTTAATAAAATATTGTTCAGAAAAACAGACATTTCTTAAGCAGAGCATGTTTCACTCAAATGTGAAATGTTTTAGAGTGACAACTTATTGGAATATCCTATACAATTTCCTATTTCAATATCCACTATACCGATATTTTTATGTATATATCCCTTATCCTGTATCATCCATCCATCCATCCATCCATTTTCTGAGCCGCTTCTCCTCACTAGGGTCACGGGCCTGCTGGAGCCTATCCCAGCTGTCATCGGGCAGGAGGCGGGGTACACCCTGAACTGGTTGCCAGCCAATCGCAGGGCACATACAAACAAACAACCATTCACACCTACGGGCAATTTAGAGTTGTCAAATAACCTACCACGCATGTTTTTGGCATGTGGGAGGAAACCTGAGTGCCCGGAGAAAACCCACGCAGGCACGGGGAGAACATGCAAACTCCACACAGGCGGGGCCGGGGATTGAACCCCGCTCCTCAGAACTGTGAGGCAGACGCTCTAACCAGTCACCCACCGTGCCGCCTCAACTATACATGTTAAAAAAATAAAAATCTCCACTTTTCATAACAGTTCCACCTTGATGGAGGTCAGTAGTCTGAGTGCCATTCTGTTGTTTTTGTGTATCTGTAAGTGACGTCTCAAACTCTCCAAATGGAAAAGAAGTCCAACCACTGTCTATTTATAATATTATGCACTTTTCTAGCGCAGATGACAGAGTCCCAACAGATGGGCTCACCACCACAGCCTTGGGTTCTTTCCCTGCGAGACTGTTTTTAAGAAGCTTGTTTTTGTCAATGGGTCTTTTTTTTTTTTTTTTTTTTTTCTTTCTTTCTTTCTCTCTCTCTTCAGTCAACCCTAAGAATAGGATGCCTGGATTTGAACAGACTTAAATCCCTGCTGTTTAAAACGACTCGACTTCAAACGCTGTAGATGAGGTGACATCTCTTCTGCGTGTACTGTATCTTTTGAGACTTTTTGTGACCGCAGTCAGGGAAAGGGGTTGACCACGCTCCTTTTTGGGAAAATGCCATTCTTCCACCGCAGTAGTAGTGGTTGACTTGGCCAGCTGTAGTTACGTTTGGCTTTTACAGCAGCAACATGAATGGATTCCTGTCCCTAATATATATTTTTACTGGATTTGCCTAGAGACTCTTTACTTGCTGTGCTTTTTCCCCCTTAATGATCTCACAGGGTTTGTTTGCAAATCCCTACAAACCTCAGAAATTGTCATTGAAATCATGAAGCGAGACACTTTAGTCTGGTTGCGTTAGAGATTTTTGGAGTCTCTGAGACTCCAGACTGACGGAGATGTTCACCTTGATGTTCAACATAGGGCCAAAATATATGTAATACTTTCTGGAAATTATATTTTCTTCTTTCTGAGGCATCTTTCTAACACCCTACTGTAGACTCGTCGTTGTCTTCCATAAGTTGTACTTCTCGAGTTTGTGTGGTAGTTTTTAAGCTTTCTCAGTCATCATACCTGCAGTGTGCAACTGTTATTTGTCATTTGGCTTTGTCAACCACAGCATGGTTCCCAATGACGAGAGCTGTTCCTTGGGTCACACGAGGTTTTATCTTTATTTACCTGTGTGAAGGCTTGTCTCGATTTTCAAAATCTACGTTATGCGTACCTTCTCCAGAATATTCTTGCCGTCTGTTGATCTCATGAACTGTGCTCTACAATCGAACATTATATGCTTTTCACATGCTGAGGACAAAAGTGAAGGCAGTTAGACCCACAAACAAGTGAAGGTAGTAACCTGGCAAACCAGCTCCAGGGAGTAAACTAGAATCTATAGTAATGTCAGTGGGCAGGTTTTTGACCAATCTATTTTAATTCATTATTTACATTTAGATTGCGCATGTTCTCAAACTTTATACACCAAGTCCCACCTCCAAAAATACTTTGAGCACCAGTATCACCATAATTACCAACATTAAAATACAGTCAATAATAGGCCCAAGTGTTCATAAAAATATGACAAAATGGCAGTAAATTAGGCTTTTAGGCATTGGGAGAGAAGATTGGACCATTTTTCATTGAGGTGTAACCCACATACTTGGCTTTGCTGCTCCTCCCACAAATGTGACACCACTTAAAAGGGTAATAAATAAGATTTATTGCCAAAAAGTATTGTTGCAACAAAGAAATACAAGAGTCCTTACCTTTTACACTATTTTTTTATATGAAAATCACGATACTTAAGTGTTTCAATTTAAATGTACTGAAAATAAATAAAGGTTAAATGTGATTGTATTGTATTTAAGTTATATACAACTTAACTCTGCTCAACAAATATACTGTACTGGATTTAAAAAAAAAAACACATTTCATTCAGTGATTCTTTCGCATACCACTAGGAAACCTGCATACTATACTTTAAGGATCACTGTTGTAGATAAAATAACTGTAATTCCTGAATAGTAAATCCCATATTACTGCAACACCTGTTAAATCAAAGCTGTTTTTCTTTAAATCCACTGTGGGGGTGTATAGTATGGAAGTGTATTGCTGCCATACCAGGGGGGAAAAAGATCATATTATAACGTGGGGAATTTATCACATTATGACGTGAATCTTATCATATTAAAACATGAAATTTATCATGTTAAAATGAGAAATTTGTTATAACTTTTTATATTTTGTGGTAGGGCAGCAATACACTTCTGTAGTGTAGAGGCAAAGTATTCTGGTTCATCTTCTATCTCGTTTTAAATTCCAGTTGGATGGTGCCACACTTTGATTGGTTACACTTTTGCTGTTATCTGATCATTTGTGTTCCTCCTAGGCAACAAAAACATTACAATTCAAGTCAGTTAAGTCAAGGAACCGTTACTTAAACATCTACTGTGTGTGGGGGAAAATGCTGCTGTTTACTGACTTTTTTTCTATTCTCTCTCTCTCTCTCTCTCTCTCTCTCTCTCTCTCTCTCTCTCTCTCTCTCTCTCTCTCTCTCTCTCTCTCTACTAGGGTTTCCTGCTTACTGATACCTTCACAAGAGAACGAAAAGTGAGTTTGTGTGTGTGTGTGTGTGTGTGAGTGAGGGTGTGTGTGTTTCAACTAACTTGGCTTAGATAATTTTAAATACTGGTTTCTTGATTTAACTAATAGGCAAATAGGCCGCTTCGTCAGTGACTGAAATTACTGCTCCTTCAGTTTTCACGTTCACAATGCTCCTATATTCTTCTATCCTATACCAACCAGCTAGAATTTTTTTTCCCTTCTAAATTTCATAAAACATGGGCAAATTGTAGAAAGTCTTTAGGATCTTGCCTGTCTGTCAGTCGTAAAGAATGAAATGAACATCTAATATATAACAACGTATATCATATTTAAAAACTAAGCAGCGACTTCATGTATTTCTTGGTCGAAAGCATTTGCAACCCTGTCGTATAGACACTAGAGGGAGCTAGAGTATCACTTTTCAAGCTGAATTGCATTAGGGAAGAAACAAAAATGCACTCAATGATAAATGAATGGAGCTGAAAAGCAGTAGTTAACACAAATTATGAAACATAGATAATACTATTGCAGCATATATTTTTTTTACTGCCACCAATTTCCTTTTAGGGATTAACATACATAACAATGTATCATATGATGTGTGAAGTGATGAAATAACTGTCCCTTGCTCTTGTCAAAATAACCCAAGGATCTAGAATTATTCCACACTTTAGTTACCCATAAAGACAAAAGCATTTAACTCGTGTTGATAGCAGTTCATACACTAAACTGTGTGTATGTGGCGCATGGACAGGTCACCAAACACAAATAATCCCCCACCACCTCCAACGTGTTGACAACTTCTCCAAGCAATCTGATATGTGCCGCTTATCAGAACCTCATGCTGATCTAGGTATAATGCAGCTCTGCTTACCTTTTTTTGCTTTGACATGGCAGCAGGGGTGCCACATCCGTTGGGGGATGTTAGTACTTTTGCATGATGATGTTTCAGGCAATTTAGTTGCTTGAAAGTGGCTCTGGATCTTAGCCGAGCCTTGCGGCTCAAGTCGCAGGTGCAGAAACTGTATGGGGCGTGGTTATTTTGTAAAATAGCCCCACTGTTATGTTCACAGTGAGGCGGAGGTGCAGAATGGCATTTTCTGAAATAGGCAGATAAGAAAAAGACTTATTTGGTTGTTTGTACACCATTTTGGTGCATTGAGATGCGAGTTTAACTTTTGGGGCGACCGGCACTGCGCTCCGGTGCCAACTTCAAAATAAAGCCTAAAATGGCATTGATGTCCAATGTAGTAATATTTTATTTTAGCTTTTATTTGAAGTTGGCCCTCTCAGCATGTTGGCAGAGAGGCAATGTGTTACGGGAAGACAATATTAATAATCGTAGCGTTGTTGCCTTAATTTCAACTTTTCGGCTGGCCTGACCGCAATGAAAAAAACCCAGGGGTAAAAAGAGACGGAAATCACAACTGTCAAGTTCTTTGCAGTTTATAACCGTGCACGCCTGATCGATGGTCAGGCAGAACAATGGCGACTTGACTATTCACTATATTGAAGACGGGGATTTTCAAATGAAAAGTCGGTGCTTGCAGCCTAATGTTATTGCGTTCTGTGCATTCACTGTGTTTGCTTCAGTTAAGTTGTAAATTGTGATTGCACTTTGTAATAGCACATCAAGTTAGCCCTTGCTAAAGTTGAATTTTTTTTGGTCACATTTTTTTTTTCTATGATCTATCATTATTCCTATTTATATAAAACTGTTACATATTATTCCCTAACATGAGGAACAATCCTGATTACAATATTGATCAAAATAATTGTGATCATTATTTTGAGGATACACATGCAGCCCTAGTTTTGGATGCCAAGTTTCTGCCCGATGGCAGCGGGTTATCTTGGTTGTTTTCGGAGAGGATGAATAATGCTGTTTTTTTTTTTTCTTACTGTCTCCCCACTCTCATTTCTGATCGGGCAGGCGCAACCTGAACAGAGGTTAGAAAATTGAGAGGGGGTGTGGGGGGAGTGAGTGAGTGAGAGAGAGAGAGAGAAAGAGAGAGTGAGGGAGGGAGGGGTAATGGAGTAGATCCAAAGACATGCTTCAGGTGTGAACAGTTGTCTGACTGTCATGTGGAGTGAGAGCATTCAGCGGGAGGAGAGCAAGGAGCCTACGTGCTTCGGCCGACGTGTGATTTAGTTACAGGTTAGAGCTCTTCAGCACACTGTAAAGTACTGAGCAAGCTATGACTCTTCTAACCAACGGCGCACAGAATCCGGGCTCCTATTATTGCCTGATCCGACACAGGTTCAAGAGGCGGCGCAAGAAACGCTCGGAACGCAAAGGTAACCCTCTGAGCACAGGGACTCTCCACGCCGTTGCTACACTTGGATTGATGTTGATGAAAAAGGGAGTAACAGTACTTTCTCTTTTTGTACTTCCATGCCTGGCTGTACTAGTGTCACCATACCAAAACTAGGATTTTGATTCTCTACCTGCACAAAGTTGCTCGATACCGTTACTGAAACAGTACCACGGCAAAAACCTAAAAAAAAAAAAAAAAGAAATAATAATAGTCAGAGCACTGAAATCAAAACATGGAACTCCATATTCTTAGTATTTTTATTGTCTAAATGTTTTATCTTGTCCTGGCAAACCTGTTTTGTTTTTAATAATCATTTAATAATAAATGATAATACATTATACTGTAGTGTGTAGCCTGTACATTGTTTAGACACTGAATTAGCACACGCTTAACATAAGGCATTTGGTTTTAATAATCACTTCATCAGTCTGTATATTTTTTATTGTTATGAATGTTATGTCACAAGGCTTTGTTAGCAATTTCAGTCAATTAAATAAAAGATAAAAGAGCTAATCACCCTTCGAGATACTGTAGGCTGAGCTATACAAGTAATCCATGACAAAAGATGTGGACTACTGAAATGTTTCGAGCTGAAGGGAAGAAGCTCAGATACACCACTGGTATGTGAAGACTATTATTGATTAAGTCTTTGTGATATAGACAAAACTCTGCTGTTAGGTGGAAATAGTAATTGCAGTATGCATGAGCAATGGAGAATGTTTGGTTAAACTAGTAAATCCATACTATTTCTTTTCTCTTTGAATTAAGGTTATCAACCTAACCCGAAACTCTTGAAAATAGTTACAAAGTGAGAA